>NC_136262.1:177898189-178034010 GCF_964187855.1 Myxine glutinosa
CAGAACCTGGGGTCCATCAAGTGGTACTTGGCCGCAGAACAGCGGTCCATAAAGTGGTACATCAATGCAATGCATGCTGGTTGAGAGGGTCCTGGCACACAAGACGACCTCCGCACGCTCCCCTCAACACCCAGTGGCACACAGTCCTCAGGTGGGAGACAAAAGGGGGGGAAAGACAGATGAGCGAGGGGTAAGGTCACAAGGGTACACATCAAACAAGGCAATGCAAGGCGAAGTGCGTATGGAGAGCGAAGTGAGAAAGCTCGTCCCTACCGTACGTCACCCCCCCCTGTCACCTACTCTACCTTATTATATCAAACACTTATTGATGTTAATTCTGATGTAAAAAAAAGGAATTTTGGCCCATCTAGCACCATACTAACGACACATAATGAAGTCTATGTAATGACGCTAATGGTAAATTGCGGCCATTTTGAACAATGGCCGCCATATCTTCCACAGGGCTAATCTTGAATGCCTCCATATCCAAAAATGTTTAGAATATATTAATCTACATGTGTGCCAATTTTGGTGCTTTTAGAACAATTTGAACAATTGGTCTGCTATGCCGCAGGACTACTACACCAAATTCGTCTCCACAATCCCTCTATCCAAAATTTGCCATCACCCAATTCATCATCAACCCTCATTAGGAGGAAGAGATGGAACATCAAGGCACAATGTCACACCCACGTCATGATGCGTCTCACATTCCAACATTTTCATCAATAAAAATAATAAAAACCACCTGGCATGGTGTGGAGTACCTGTCACCTCAGGTGAGTGGATGCAGATGGTGCAAGGAGATTTTCATCCTAACTACTTTCTAAATGACATTAACACGCTTTACACTACCCGGGGTCTTTCCCTGCCAATCCATTGGCCAACTTACACTATGGGTTCTAAAAACCAATTCCCATTGCCCAAACTGTGGTGCTTCTCCATTTTGGGGTCTCACTCCCCCGATTCATCTCCCGGTGCCCTTGCACAATTTCTGGGCTGAGACGTGTAGCTCTCCCAGCAGGTCTACCCACCTGCACACCTCCACCACTGTAGTTGCCACCCGAGCTTACCTAGCTCCTCACCCTAACCTAACTAACTGGGGAAGGCCCCTCCTGGCTCTGTCACCCCACTCGGTGCCCTCTGGCACTGGGCTACCCGGGTCCGTCCTCCGGATCCTCGGGCCCCATCCACAACTACCGGCTCCCAGAGCCCACCTGCGGCCTCACCTGGCCGACATCCTCACAGTGGTGGAGTGCCCAAACCAACTACACACACTAACAGGCTACACGCCCAGCCATTTCCACAACACTAATGCACCCATCCAAACACCATTCTTTCACCCGCACCACAGATGCCAATATCCAACCACAATTTACCTATACCCTCTACCTAACACTTACACTACCCGCCCCGGGTATCCGTGATGGGGGTCCATCCTTCCCCCATTCACACCTTCGCACCATCCACTCCACTCCATAGTTTCCACCATACTCACTCCACGACCATCCATTCCAATACTCCATATATTCCACATATTCCACACAACCATTCTCCATACACCTGTCGTTGCACGCCTGTGCCACCTGCACCCTCCTCCTCTTCCTGGACCAGTTGGTCAACACAACACACATCACCATCACCATCACTCAAACACTGCTCCATACACCTGTTCAGTTGCACACCTGTGCAATCACACCTGTTCCTCACACACGGCATCATCTAATCTACCTGTTGCCCTGCTAACTTAGTGCTCCCCGTCTTCCCTTTAAACTAAGCACATACCACGTCATTATCATCCACTCTAATCTACCTGCGTCCCCACTCCCGGTATCATTGTCACTACCTAATCTTACCATTACCTAAGGTCATCTTCTAGGTCCCTACACATTATCCAAACCCTCCCTCAGCGAGCTTACACTGTCATAAACCCCATAACCTAGTGCTCCTTTGCCCCCGATGTGAGGGATGGTGGATTGGCCATCCCATCACATGGGGCATCTCTTACTATAAATTTTGCTCGTCCAATTTCCACAAATCAAAAATTTTCCAATTACTGCCAATTCTATTCACTTTTCTAAATTTCGGATCAAAACACGATCAGTATCATCATCATCATCACAGTCCGCTATATCCTAGCCTCGGTGCGTCATGACATCATTAAAACCCGGCTTCGCAAAGCCGAGCAATGAATTCGGGTGGTTTGGTCGCCTGCAGGTTGAATCCGTCTGGCTTTCGGATCAAGGGAGGTGGTTTGGTTGGGCCGAGATTCCACGCACCATCTCGGCGCGGTACCTTGCGGTCCCGGGCCCGATGGCTCAATCTCCCCCGGTCGGAACCCCGTCCCCGCCAGGGGGTACCGTGCCGCTTCCTCCCACTCGCCCTTGAACCGTACCGGTCGCCTCGCCCGACAAGGCCCGGACTCGACCGTGCGGGGCGGGGCCAAGCCCGAATCGGCAACGACGCTTTGAAGAGAAACGACGCAGCTTCGATCCGCGCCGGGCCTCGCATCCAACAAAGCACACCGCGCCCCGAGTGCTCGCATCGGCTATCCGTCGCCCTAAACGCTAACCCGGTTACCGTCGATGCTTCACCTGCATGCTCACACGCATACGCTACCCCTTTCACCCTCACCGAGCTCGGTGCTACAACGCCGTCCGTACATTCCACCAACGCTCTCCCCGTTACACACCACACCTCTCGCGCACACTCGCCGTTCGCACACTTCGGTCCACACCTCTCCTCCGTTACGTCCTCCATAACACTCACCATGGGCGTGCACTATTGCATCCACCCACTACCGCGCTCCCATGGGCTCTCCCACACCCGCGCCATGACCAACTCAGGTGTGCTTCCTCGCACACCCTCAACCATTCCAAGCGTGCATTCTCGCACCCGCTCCACCACCAACTCACTCTCCGGGTCGCTCTCACCCTCGCACGTACACTCCGTACACCCCGACGTGCATTTTCGCTCGCACTCGGTCTCACTCCCACACTTTATAACACGCTCACTCTTTGACGCACACTTTTTCCTCACACGCGTGCCATTTTTACTCACACGGGACCCTTCACCAACGCCCGGGTGCCATATTGACCCCAATCGCGTGACAATTCTTTTGTCGCCAAACATCTTTCTACAAAATCTACCCGCACAATATACAGCACGACTCACCTGGGGGATTCCCTTCTCCACGCGCACCTGCAAACTCTTTATTTGGTTAGTGAGCACATCATCATGATTTGAGCAGGGACTTTGTACATATTCCATTTCTCCCTGCAATTCCCGGGCTACCTCCGTTGTCTCTTCAATTTTAATTGTACCCACTACTGCTTTGTCTTTGTTCCCCTCGACGACCGTTGGCTTTAATAAAATTCCCTCTACCTCATCGGTCGCCGGCTTTTCCAAACCCCGTGTCGCGGTTTCTACCCCGGTCCAGTTACCCGTGCTTTCCTCCGCCTCGCTCAACCAGCGCTTCTCGACCCGCGTTACCTCGTCGTGCACCCTTGGGACTCTCTCGCCCACCATGCGATCCATGGTCTCCCCACATTTTTGCATGCGGTCACCCATTTTGTCCGCAATTTTGCCGATTCGCTCCATTTTGCTTCCTAGCCTCTCAAATTTATTGTCTAACTTCTTAAAATTCTTGTCTAACCCCTCTCTTAATTGCTCACTATTAGCCCTCGCTCCGTCCCTCTGCAGGTTGAGGGACGCCTGCATTTGTGCCATGAATTGGGCCATGAAGGCTTGCATTTGGACCACGCCCATTGGTTCCGCGGCCGTGGCCCCCTCAACCATGTGCGCGAGAGCGCCATTTTGTGCGCCTGATACCCCCTCAACCACATTGCCAATGTTCTCCTCCTCTCTTTCATCCACATACATTTCCCCGAGGTCCTGGATCTGGATCGATTCTACCCCGTCTATCTCTCCCACCGGCATCCTGTCGCCTTGACCAGCCATGGCGCGATTTCAAAATTCGGGTTTTGTAAAACAAAAGCAATTCGGTACTTTGTAATTTTGAGCGCGTTAAACGCTTCAGGTCCCGAATCCGACACTCCTGACACCAATTGTTACGGTCCGCGGATAAGATGTTGTTTACCGAGCGGAGCACCGCGACCTAACAGTTTTTCCCCGATTCACCCGATTCACCCAGACGTTGGCCGTATCGCGCCACAGCTATTCAATATGGAAAACTCTAAGCGACCGAATGTAAAGAGGAAGAAGAAGAAGGACGTACGGAGGAATAACAGGTTTTATTAATTATTTTCACAAGCCAAAGCAAAGAGAGCAGTTGGTTATATACAGAAAATGGAAGGAGCAGGCACACAGTGAAATCTTTAGCTTACCTATACAAGCTTAATTAATAAACCCCAGGACAACGTTAAAGACAGACGGACGATCACACTTACACGGGAAATGCAGGTCGGAAGGAATGGCTTGGAGATGGGTGCTTTTAGAGGCAAGGAAGGTTCAGCGGGTACTGGGCACGGTCGGGCCAGAAGGCACCGCCGTCAAGAAGCCGAGCTTTGTCCCAAACTGCGCGGGCGAAGTTCCTTTCTCTGTACTGCTGCCTCGTGCGCTCCTTGCGTTGCTCCGGTCCGCTTTTCCTGCAGCGTGGCACGTTTCACGGCGGCTCGGTCACACCTGCTCGTCTCCAGCGCATCTCCTGGACCCATCTCCGTCAAAGCTCATCTCAGATCTCCTTGGGGAGCGTCCCGCGGCGGGTTATATAGGCCCCGCCCTTCACCCTTTGCGAACCTCCCCCACACGTTCTCTCTCCACCCTCTCAAGCCAAACCCCTCGTTCTGGGTTGGATGAGCGGGGCCGACTTACTCCTCCCCTCTATGACGAGGTGGAGACCCGCCTTTCTTCTTCAGCGTTACCTCGTGCGTATGGAGTCAAATGCAGCAAAGTGGACGGCAGATGGAAATGCAGCAAAGTGCCTAAAGAGGCAATTGCAGCCAAGTGGCGAACCTGGCACTTGGAAGCTGCCATGGGGCGTCAGAGGGCCTACTCTTATTTAATTCGGTGCAATGAAGAGTCAAACTAGTGGGAAACACATCCTTAGCCTACACAGAGAATAAGGGACTAACTATTAAAAGGATATATCGTGTCCTGTGTGTAGGTTTATGGAATTAACTAAGAGGACGAGCTGCGACCATTCTTTACATTACGAGGGTCAGTTACACACAACAAAACCATACTTTCACATTCGTTACACTTTCTCAAAATTGTTACACTTCTCAAATCCGTTACACTTCTCAAATTCGTTACACTGCACCCTCCCTTTCTTCAGGCCCGTGCTCAGGCCTACAAAACTTTAACTTAGTGTGACACGTAGGTGTAATTCCCTCTACAATTAACCTGACCCTGAGTGTGACAATTTTAAACACAAATAAATATGTCCCCCTGCTGCATTGCACCCTGCCTAACAGATTTGCGCCCACAGGATAACCGAATTACGGAATTGTTTTCAAGCTATACATTTACGGTGGGGAGCATTATTTACAGTGATGTTCTTTCTTATTTACAACGCAACCCAGGACCTGTGTTTTTTTTTTTCTTTTCTTTTTTTAGGGAAACAAAGAGAAGGAAATTCCTGTTGGGAGGGAGGAGACAGCACGCATTGCATCGATGCACCAGTACCAATAACACCAAAGCACCCAAAAGCACCCAAACGCACCAACCAGTGCACAGTCATTACTGTTTGCAATAAACACACACAAAAAAACAACTGGTGGTGGTCTTCTTCTTCTCTGCTGGGCCAATGTTCTTCCCGATGTCTTCTTGCTTCATGCGGCCTACTTGGACATATAAAAAGCACAAACCGTGTCCATTTTTATTTAGGGCCACAGGGGCCAACGAAGGGTGGTCCACCTGTTTGGCATAGGTGCCACCTTACCGAGGTCCGCAAGCAAGATTCCCTGGCCACTATGGCCGGTCTCCAACAGAGGTGCCCTGCCCCAGAACCTGGGGTCCATCAAGTGGTACTTGGCCGCAGAACAGCGGTCCATAAAGTGGTACATCAATGCAATGCATGCTGGTTGAGAGGGTCCTGGCACACAAGACGACCTCCGCACGCTCCCCTCAACACCCAGTGGCACACAGTCCTCAGGTGGGAGACAAAAGGGGGGGAAAGACAGATGAGCGAGGGGTAAGGTCACAAGGGTACACATCAAACAAGGCAATGCAAGGCGAAGTGCGTATGGAGAGCGAAGTGAGAAAGCTCGTCCCTACCGTACGTCACCCCCCCTTGTCACCTACTCTACCTTATTATATCAAACACTTATTGATGTTAATTCTGATGTAAAAAAAAGGAATTTTGGACCATCTAGCACCATACTAACGACACATAATGAAGTCTATGTAATGACGCTAATGGTAAATTGCGGCCATTTTGAACAATGGCCGCCATATCTTCCACAGGGCTAATCTTGAATGCCTCCATATCCAAAAATGTTTAGAATATATTAATCTACATGTGTGCCAATTTTGGTGCTTTTAGAACAATTTGAACAATTGGTCTGCTATGCCGCAGGACTACTACACCAAATTCGTCTCCACAATCCCTCTATCCAAAATTTGCCATCACCCAATTCATCATCAACCCTCATTAGGAGGAAGAGATGGAACATCAAGGCACAATGTCACACCCACGTCATGATGCGTCTCACATTCCAACATTTTCATCAATAAAAATAATAAAAACCACCTGGCATGGTGTGGAGTACCTGTCACCTCAGGTGAGTGGATGCAGATGGTGCAAGGAGATTTTCATCCTAACTACTTTCTAAATGACATTAACACGCTTTACACTACCCGGGGTCTTTCCCTGCCAATCCATTGGCCAACTTACACTATGGGTTCTAAAAACCAATTCCCATTGCCCAAACTGTGGTGCTTCTCCATTTTGGGGTCTCACTCCCCCGATTCATCTCCCGGTGCCCTTGCACAATTTCTGGGCTGAGACGTGTAGCTCTCCCAGCAGGTCTACCCACCTGCACACCTCCACCACTGTAGTTGCCACCCGAGCTTACCTAGCTCCTCACCCTAACCTAACTAACTGGGGAAGGCCCCTCCTGGCTCTGTCACCCCACTCGGTGCCCTCTGGCACTGGGCTACCCGGGTCCGTCCTCCGGATCCTCGGGCCCCATCCACAACTACCGGCTCCCAGAGCCCACCTGCGGCCTCACCTGGCCGACATCCTCACAGTGGTGGAGTGCCCAAACCAACTACACACACTAACAGGCTACACGCCCAGCCATTTCCACAACACTAATGCACCCATCCAAACACCATTCTTTCACCCGCACCACAGATGCCAATATCCAACCACAATTTACCTATACCCTCTACCTAACACTTACACTACCCGCCCCGGGTATCCGTGATGGGGGTCCATCCTTCCCCCATTCACACCTTCGCACCATCCACTCCACTCCATAGTTTCCACCATACTCACTCCACGACCATCCATTCCAATACTCCATATATTCCACATATTCCACACAACCATTCTCCATACACCTGTCGTTGCACGCCTGTGCCACCTGCACCCTCCTCCTCTTCCTGGACCAGTTGGTCAACACAACACACATCACCATCACCATCACTCAAACACTGCTCCATACACCTGTTCAGTTGCACACCTGTGCAATCACACCTGTTCCTCACACACGGCATCATCTAATCTACCTGTTGCCCTGCTAACTTAGTGCTCCCCGTCTTCCCTTTAAACTAAGCACATACCACGTCATTATCATCCACTCTAATCTACCTGCGTCCCCACTCCCGGTATCATTGTCACTACCTAATCTTACCATTACCTAAGGTCATCTTCTAGGTCCCTACACATTATCCAAACCCTCCCTTGGCGAGCTTACACTGTCATAAACCCCATAACCTAGTGCTCCTTTGCCCCCGATGTGAGGGATGGTGGATTGGCCATCCCATCACATGGGGCATCTCTTACTATAAATTTTGCTCGTCCAATTTCCACAAATCAAAAATTTTCCAATTACTGCCAATTCTATTCACTTTTCTAAATTTCGGATCAAAACACGATCAGTATCATCATCATCATCACAGTCCGCTATATCCTAGCCTCGGTGCGTCATGACATCATTAAAACCCGGCTTCGCAAAGCCGAGCAATGAATTCGGGTGGTTTGGTCGCCTGCAGGTTGAATCCGTCTGGCTTTCGGATCAAGGGAGGTGGTTTGGTTGGGCCGAGATTCCACGCACCATCTCGGCGCGGTACCTTGCGGTCCCGGGCCCGATGGCTCAATCTCCCCCGGTCGGAACCCCGTCCCCGCCAGGGGGTACCGTGCCGCTTCCTCCCACTCGCCCTTGAACCGTACCGGTCGCCTCGCCCGACAAGGCCCGGACTCGACCGTGCGGGGCGGGGCCAAGCCCGAATCGGCAACGACGCTTTGAAGAGAAACGACGCAGCTTCGATCCGCGCCGGGCCTCGCATCCAACAAAGCACACCGCGCCCCGAGTGCTCGCATCGGCTATCCGTCGCCCTAAACGCTAACCCGGTTACCGTCGATGCTTCACCTGCATGCTCACACGCATACGCTACCCCTTTCACCCTCACCGAGCTCGGTGCTACAACGCCGTCCGTACATTCCACCAACGCTCTCCCCGTTACACACCACACCTCTCGCGCACACTCGCCGTTCGCACACTTCGGTCCACACCTCTCCTCCGTTACGTCCTCCATAACACTCACCATGGGCGTGCACTCTTGCATCCACCCACTACCGCGCTCCCATGGGCTCTCCCACACCCGCGCCATGACCAACTCAGGTGTGCTTCCTCGCACACCCTCAACCATTCCAAGCGTGCATTCTCGCACCCGCTCCACCACCAACTCACTCTCCGGGTTGCTCTCACCCTCGCACGTACACTCCGTACACCCCGACGTGCATTTTCGCTCGCACTCGGTCTCACTCCCACACTTTATAACACGCTCACTCTTTGACGCACACTTTTTCCTCACACGCGTGCCATTTTTACTCACACGGGACCCTTCACCAACGCCCGGGTGCCATATTGACCCCAATCGCGTGACAATTCTTTTGTCGCCAAACATCCTTCTACAAAATATACCCGCACAATATACAGCACGACTCACCTGGGGGATTCCCTTCTCCACGCGCACCTGCAAACTCTTTATTTGGTTAGTGAGCACATCATCATGATTTGAGCAGGGACTTTGTACATATTCCATTTCTCCCTGCAATTCCCGGGCTACCTCCGTTGTCTCTTCAATTTTAATTGTACCCACTACTGCTTTGTCTTTGTTCCCCTCGACGACCGTTGGCTTTAATAAAATTCCCTCTACCTCATCGGTCGCCGGCTTTTCCAAACCCCGTGTCGCGGTTTCTACCCCGGTCCAGTTACCCGTGCTTTCCTCCGCCTCGCTCAACCAGCGCTTCTCGACCCGCGTTACCTCGTCGTGCACCCTTGGGACTCTCTCGCCCACCATGCGATCCATGGTCTCCCCACATTTTTGATGCGGTCACCCATTTTGTCCGCAATTTTGCCGATTCGCTCCATTTTGCTTCCTAGCCTCTCAAATTTATTGTCTAACTTCTTAAAATTCTTGTCTAACCCCTCTCTTAATTGCTCACCATTAGCCCTCGCTCCGTCCCTCTGCAGGTTGAGGGACGCCTGCATTTGTGCCATGAATTGGGCCATGAAGGCTTGCATTTGGACCACGCCCATTGGTTCCGCGGCCGTGGCCCCCTCAACCATGTGCGCGAGAGCGCCATTTTGTGCGCCTGATACCCCCTCAACCACATTGCCAATGTTCTCCTCCTCTCTTTCATCCACATACATTTCCCCGAGGTCCTGGATCGATTCTACCCCGTCTATCTCTCCCACCGGCATCCTGTCGCCTTGACCAGCCATGGCGCGATTTCAAAATTCGGGTTTTGTAAAACAAAAGCAATTTCGGTACTTTGTAATTTTGAGCGCGTTAAACGCTTCAGGTCCGAATCCGACACTCCTGACACCAATTGTTACGGTCCGCGGATAAGATGTTGTTTACCGAGCGGAGGCACCGCGACCTAACAGTTTTCCCCGATTCACCCGATTCACCCAGACGTTGGCCGTATCGCGCCACAGCTATTCAATATGGAAAACTCTAAAGCGACCGAATGTAAAGAGGAAGAAGAAGAAGACGTACGGAGGAATAACAGGTTTTATTAATTATTTTCACAAGCCAAAGCAAAGAGAGCAGTTGGTTATATACAGAAAATGGAAGGAGCAGGCACACAGTGAAATCTTTAGCTTACCTATACAAGCTTAATTAATAAACCCCAGGACAACGTTAAAGACAGACGGACGATCACACTTACACGGGGAAATGCAGGTCGGAAGGAATGGCTTGGAGATGGGTGGCTTTTAGAGGCAAGGAAGGTTCAGCGGGTACTGGGCACGGTCGGGCCAGAAGGCACCGCCGTCAAGAAGCCGAGCTTTGGTCCCAAACTGCGCGGGCGAAGTTCCTTTCTCTGTATTGCTGCCTCGTGCGCTCCTTGCGTTGCTCCGGTCCGCTTTTCCTGCAGCGCGGCACGTTTCACGGCGGCTCAGTCACACCTGCTCGTCTCCAGCGCATCTCCTGGACCCATCTCCGTCAAAGCTCATCTCAGATCTCCTTGGGGAGCGTCCCGCGGCGGGTTATATAGGCCCCGCCCTTCACCCTTTGCGAACCTCCCCCACACGTTCTCTCTCCGCCCTCTCAAGCCAAACCCCTCGTTCTGGGTTGGATGAGCGGGGCCGACTTACTCCTCCCCTCTATGACGAGGTGGAGACCCGTCTTTCTTCTTCGGCGTTACCTCGTGCGTAATGGAGTCAAATGCAGCAAAGTGGACGGCAGATGGAAATGCAGCAAAGTGCCTAAAGAGGCAATTGCAGCCAAGTGGCGAACCTGGCACTTGGAAGCTGCCATGGGGCGTCAGAGGGCCTACTCTTATTTAATTCGGTGCAATGAAGAGTCAAACTAGTGGGAAACACATCGTTAGCCTACACAGAGAATAAGGGACTAACTATTTAAAAGGATATATCGTGTCCTGTGTGTAGGTTTATGGAATTAACTAAGAGGACGAGCTGCGACCATTCTTTACATTACGAGGGTCAGTTACACACAACAAAACCATACTTTTCACATTCGTTACACTTTCTCAAAATTGTTACACTTCTCAAATCCGTTACACTTCTCAAATTCGTTACAATATATATATATATATATATATATATATATATATATATATATATATATATACATATAAAACACAGTTTGTGTGTGTGTGTGTGTGTGTGTGTGTGTGTGTGTGTGTGTGTGTGTGTAATGTTACCGATAGACTCAAACGGAGAGGCTCACGTACTTGATATTTGGCACAGACATGGCCATTGAACCTGGGAAGAACATGGCCGACCTAAAAATTGATTTCATAATATTTTTTTACCATATTTTTACCTCAGCGCATTTCAGCGAGGAATATTATGACCGGAATCTGACCGGTGGCAGAGCAGCGCGCTGATTCGCTCAGAGCAATCACGTGATGTTCCTTGCCGCCATTAACTCAGTCACGAGTTCGCACGTATTTCAGAGCGAAAAGCGATTGCGTTTTTTCACATTTCAGCGAGGAACATTGCCATTGCCTTCCCCCCTCTTTCACGAGCCTCGATTCAGTATACAAAAAAAAATAAAAAAAATAAAAAATCTTTAGATCCATATTTTTTTTCAGCGAGAAATATTATCAGTGAGTAGGGACCCCTTCCCCTTCCTACGAAATTCATCCTGACTTCGCCCCTAGGAGGGTAGAGGGGTATCTGTAGGTAACAGGGACCTTTATTTGGCGAAGATTGGGCAAAAATTGACCGAGTTATTCAAAATATGGAGTTATATAAAATTGAGTTTTTAAGGCTGAAACGCAGTGACGTCACCACATCCCGCGGCACGACTTTCGATTCTGAGGAGATTTTGTTTCATTGTGCACGCCTTCATTTTATGTCCAAATTAGAATCCGTTTCAATTTCTGCTGCAAACATGACATCCGTGCATCGAGTGCGATATTTTATTTGGTAAAAATCGGTCGATTTGAAGTGGTGAAAATAAAATGCGATCGTGGAAAGTCGTAGCGAGGGGCCATTTTGAATCGGTTTTCGATTACCACACCGGGTTACTTGTGGGGGATAGGAAATTTATTTCATAATATTTTTTTTACCATATTTTTACCTCAGCGCATTTCAGCGAGGAATATTATGCACGGAATCTGACCGGTGGCAGAGCAGCGCGCTGATTCGCTCAGAGCGATCACGTGATGTTCCTTGCCGCCATTAACTCAGTTACGCGTTCGCACGTATTTCAGAGCGAAAAGCGATTGCGTTTTTTCACATTTCAGCGAGGAACATTGCCATTCACACCACATAGGTTTTTTTTTCTTTCATCTTTAGATCCATATTTTTTTTCAGCGAGGAATATTATACACAGAATCTGAATCGGTGGCAGAGCAGCGCGCTCATTCGCTCATTCGCGCTCATTGATGACGATCACGTGATGACGTGATCACGAATGATGTTCGTGACGCGATCACGTGATGTTCCTTGCCACCATAAACTCACAGCAAGTAGCATAGATTTTAGCATGATTAGCATTTAGCATGATTTAGTATGATTTAGCATAGATAGTAGTATGTTTCACATAGATTTTTTTTTCAGCGAGGAATATTATGCACGGATTCTGACCGGTGGCAGAGCAGCGCGCTGATTCGCTCAGAGCGATCACGTGATGTTCCATGCCCGCCGCCAGTTGGCTTCACTTTTCACGGAGTATGAGCGTTCTATATATTTTCAATTCAGTGCGCCCGACTTGCTCACGTACTTGATTTGTGGCATAGACATGGCCATTGGGCCTTCACGGTGTAATTTGTGCGAGGCTTTTGTCCGAGTGAGCTTGAGTCAAGAGGGCGAATGTACGGGTTGGGAATGTACGGGTCTCCCTTCCCCCACCCGGCAACGCCGGTACTGGAGGGCGTCACAGGATCGGTGAGTCTCCAAAACCCGCTTCGTGCTGTTGCGAAGATTCAGGACGATGTCGCGATTGTTGTGCTGCTCTCTGACCATGAGAACTGCAACGTCATTGTTCACTGGCCCTCCCCTTCCCTCCCCCTTCCCCCTCCCCCTCCGTCCTCCCCCTCCCTTCCCCCTCCACCCTACCCCTCCTCCTCCCTTTTCCCCCTCCCCCTCCCTTTTCCCCCTCCCCCTTCCCCTCCCCCCTACCCCTTCCCCCCCTCCCCTCCCCCCCTACCCCCTCCCCCACTCCTCTCCCATCCCTCCCCCTCCCCCTCCCCCACTCCTCTCCCATCCCTCCCCCTCCCCCCCTCTCCTCCCCTCCCCCCTCTTCTCCCTCACGTTTATACACGGAATGCCGGGTACTTCCCTCCCCTTCTTCACCCCTCCCCCTCTCCTCCCCTCCCCCCCCGTTCCCCTCCCCTCCCCGCCCCCGCCCGGCAATGCCGGGTACTTCTGCTAGTATATATATATATATATTACACTGTACATATACAGTAGGACCCCGCTATTCGAGGGGGACACGTTCCTGAAAAATATATATTTGTTTATGTTCTCTTAATTTTTGTTTTTGATAATAATGTTCAAATTAATTATTTATTAATGAGGATTATTCTTTGACACAAATTACTGTCTGTATGTTGCTCAGATGTTGCTCACATGATCAGTATTGTTTTGTACTTCAGTTCGAGAGGTTGCATCACCACAGCATTGCTTTTGTGGACATTTACCAAGGTCTGTGTTTTTAGTGTGAGTACAAAAACTAATTCTACAATCGAGGTACAAATATCTGGGGAAATCAAAATGAATAAGACATCAAGAGACCTCAACAATATGCCAAGTCTCTTGAGGACTATTTTTGGTCAACACTTGCAAAACCTTTATCTCAGGATCCATATGACTGAGGAACTTAAAGCTTCGCAATTGGTTTCTCTTATGTGACATCGTCAACTTCGGCGCATTTCAATGAAGTCGATGATGGCCAAGAAAGAAACTTCTCAGAGTTGGCAGATATGCTATGGAACGATTCGTTGGGAAACATTTAAGTGTTAACCATAGCTGCAGAGATTGCAGAGCTGCAGAGAAAGAAGACATTCCATAAACCCTGAGGGGACCCTACTATGGGAGCTGAAGGTGATACTGAGCAATGAGGACACCAGAGGATGAGTGAAAAATCTCGATTTTGCACAAATAGCCTTTTACTGTTTCATCGTTTCAAAGCTTCTGCCTGCACTAAATACCAGTATAGTGGGGACTGAGCAGATGAAACAACGTAGAGTGTCCATAAATGAGTGGCACAAAATGAAAGTTGTAACAATTTCCTTTACTACCTCTTCTTTTTTGAACACATGATTTAGATCATCAAGGAGAAGAATGAAGAGAACTGGTAAAAAAATAAAAACACGTTCTCAGTGATGTTCGGTGTCTGGAAGTGTCAGATTTTGGATACTGATCAACAACAAGGTAATACAATGAATAATCAAAACACAGAAACAAAGCAAAAAATATATCATGGACATGATACGTCACATGGTCTGAATGTGGAGAAGAGTGAAAAAGGTAAAGACTATGCAGTGATTGTCACATCTGGTTTTACTTTCATTCCTCGTGTTCCATTTCATATTAATTCACAGAACGTAAAATGTTGAGGTTTGGTATTTATATCGTCATCATTGATGATCTTTTAATCGAATATTGACGGTCATCAGAGTGCATGCAATCTTGTTGCTGGGCAGGTGGAAAGGACAAACTTCTGTCGTAAAAAACAAAGTCTCACCAAGACTGCCGCTTGCGCTCACTGTCCCCACCAGAGTTCCCGCTGGCACGTCGACCGACACAGAGAACCTGTACGGGAGATTCGCAAATACGACGCCACCGGAGGGATCAGAAGGGCTTGCACGACTATCGGACTTCCCTCTGAGGACTATGGAAATGTGAGCGAGGGTCTCGGCCGACAGCCCACCGCCATCATGCGCATTTGCCAAAAGTTGGAGAGTGGGGGGAGAGTCGGAGGGCAAAGGGCTTGCCAGACTCAGCACTCCTACAAAGAAAGGAAAACACCAAATGTAGTTAGGGTCTTGTTCGAGGCACAAGATCTTTTCTTTTAAAGAGTAAATATGGCAAAGCATCCATGCAATATGTTGGTATTTATGTCACTACTAAAAGGTCAACATATACTCATACGCTTCCCTGAGCATCAGGGTGCCCAAGACAGAGCAGTGAATGTTGCTGGAGAAGAACAAAACCTGAACAGATCACCACTCTGTCACAGGTTGCTATAGGTTAGGACAAGAATTTGGAATTTGGCCACAGTGTCAGCACACAATGGCCTACATTTATGGGCTAGTGAGGCCTACTCATGTGGTCCACCCTAACTCTAACCCTAACAATGGCCTACTCTTGTGACAGAGGATTCGGGATTCTGAATGTCTACCGGCGAATGCCAGTGGTCGAGTCACCAGCTTGATAGCCCCTCCAAAGGAAGGTGCACAACATTGATGCAACTCATTGATGCAACTCTACCTTGGAAGCACCATGATGACAGTTTATAGTCAGGTCGAGAATCAAACAAAGAATGGACAGCTGAAAGGTGAGCATGTTCCTTTTGAGTGACCAGCCTCGTCCGGCTGCTATAAAAATAAATCAAATTAAATAAATGATTAACGACCTGAATGTTACATGGTTAACGAAGCAATAAATGCTTGCACACCTTGGTTATTGATGTTTATTGAAAGCTAATGAGCAGAACATCCTTATGATCAGAAACAAATGTTGGATGATAAATTTTAACTTTAATCAGAAGGGTAAATATGAGGTTAAAACGAGAACGGCACTCGGTAGAGTGCATACCTCCACCTGGCTGACCAGTTTACATTTTGTTTCCCCACTGATATGCCGGACCTAAATCCGGACCTTAACCAAAATCGAATTGGCGTTTATTTGTCAACTACCAAAACCGTCCACAACGCTTTGAGATATTGTGCCATATATCGTTTTTGGCCCCATCTCTCGATGGTGAAAAATCACTAAAAACTCGAAAGGCACACTTCGACGTTGTGACGTTGACCGAAATGCCTCCACCCACATTATTACATCATTATACACACTTGTACCAAGTTTGATTTAAAACCCTTCAGCTGTTCTCAAGTATCACATTTTTACCTGACATGACCTCTGATGCCAAAATCTAATCAATTCATCTTTTCATCATAATATGTAGTTGTACCAAGTTTGGTTAAAATCCCATCACTGGTTCACAAGTTAGCACAGTAACAGAATTTTTTTTAACCAAATTGGACCTCTGACCTTTGACATCTTGATCCCATAATATCCATTTACATCATTATACATACTTGTATCAAGTTTGACTTACTTCCCTTTAGCCATAAGTAAGTTATCGCGGTAACAACAACTTATTACAGAAACTGACCTTTGACCATTGACCTCTTGATGCAGAAATTGAGTCGGTTCACCCTTGCATCATAATATATACTTATACCAAATTTGACTTAGTTCCCTTCAGCAGTTAAGTTATCATGGACATAATTGCAACTTAACATGACCTCTCATCTTTGACCTCTTGACCCAAAAATCGAATCAGTTCATCTTTGCATCATCTATCTATAATTCCAGCAATCTCTGTGTGTATGTCTGTGTGTCTGTGTGTCTGTGTGTCTGTGTGTCTGTGTGTTTGTCTGTGACCGCTGTTTCTCGACAACCACGGGTCCGATATACTTGAAACTTGCCAGGTATATTGCTGGGGACCCGAGGATGTGCCTTTTCAAGGTTTGTAATTAATCGGACAAGTACCTACCGAGCTATGTCCAAAAAACGCTTCAACCAATCAGAGAGCAGCGAGCTATCACGTGTGCCGAACCGTTAATGCAATGCAAGCGTTAATGCGTTAATGCAAGGCTTTTCTTTTTTTCCCTCTTCTCTTTCTACTTTTCCTTGCGATTAAATTGCAAACAGCCAAAATACGTTGGCGCTAATTGAATAATTGGCCATTAACACTAAAATAATCGTAACTGCGATATGCCAACTTCCGGACAGTGCAGCCTTCCATGTTGTTGTTGTTTGCAGCAGCTGTTTGCAGCAAGGCAAGGCTTTTCTTTTTTTCCCTCTTCTCTTTCTACTTTTCCTTGCGATTAAATTGCAAAAAGCCAAAATACGTTGGCGATAATTGAATAATTGGGCATTATGTTTTACAACTAATAAAAACGAATTTGCGATTCATTCGCTTTCCTGCGCGTTTGTGTACGCGATGGCGATTTCTTTACCAAACTCCGGAAGCCGTTCGCTTTGGACCGAACCATTGCATGTAAATAGAGGGGGGGGATTGTCACCACTCGCAAGCCGTTCGCTTTGGACCAAACCATTTCATGTAAATAGGGGGGGGGGGATATAATTTTAGATATATATATAGTACGGGCATGCCCTAGTCTATCTATAATGCCAGTAATCTCTGTGTGTCTGTCTGTGACCGCTGTTTCTCGACAACCACGGGTCCGATATACTTGAAACTTGCCAGGTATATTGCTGGGGACCCGAGGATGTGCCTTTTCAAGGTTTCATATTAATCGGACAAGTAGTTAGCGAGCTATGTCCAAAAAACGATTCAACCAATCAGAGAGCAGCGAGCTATCACGTGTGCCGAACGTGGCGAACAGACTCTGCCTCGGACGGCACATTTGAGAGCGTATTCATTTATTTCACGTTGGCAAACTATGTTGGCGTTAAACTATGTTTTACAACTAATTAAAACTAATTTGCGATTCATTCGCTTTCCTGCGCGTTTGTGCACGCTATGGCGATTTCTTTACCAAACTCCGCAAGCCGTTCGCTTTGGACCAAACCATTTCATGTAAATAGAGGGGGGGGATTGTCACCGTACTCGCAAGCCGTTCGCTTTGGACCAAACCATTCCATGTAAATAGAGGGGGGGGATTGTCACCGTACTCGCAAGCCGTTCGCTTTGGACCAAACCATTTCATGTAAATAGAGGGGGGGGATTGTCACCGTACTCGCAAGCCGTTCGCTTTGGCTTTGCGAATGGACCAAACCATTTCATGTAAATAGAGGGGGGGGATATAATTTTAGATATATATATAGTACGGGCATGCCCTAGTAATATAAAATTGTACCAAGTTTGGTGAAAATACCATGACTTGTTCACAAATTAGATCAGTAACAGAATTTTTACATAACGGGACGTCTGACATTTGATCTTTGACCTCTTGACCCAAAAATTGAATCAGTTCTTCTTTACTTTATTATGCATACCTGCACCAAGTTTGACTTAGATCCCTTCAGCAGTTCTCAAGTTATCACGGTAACGAAAACCTATCACAGACGGATGGACGCACAAACGGACGGACGCAAGGAAAGCAGAAATATGGGGAGGGGAGCGGGGGGGGGAGGGGGGAGAGAGGGGGAGGGGGGAAGGGGGAGGGGAGAGGGTAGAGGAGGAGAGGGGGGAAGGGGGAGGGATGGGGCAAACGGGAGGGATGGGGGAAAGGTGAGGGGGGAGAAAGGGAGGCAGGAGGGAGGGGAGTGGGGGGGAGAGGAAGGGGGAGGGAGGGGGAGGAGGAAGGGGAGTGTGGGGGAGGTGAGGGGGAGAGGGAGGGGGAGGGGGGAAGTAGGAGGGGAGTGTGGGGGAGGGGAGGGGGAAGGGGAGGGGAGAGGGGCAGAGGGGGGAGGGGAGAGGGGCAGAAGGGGGAGGGAGGGGGGAAGGGGAGGGGAAGGGGGGGTGTGGGGGAAGGGGGAGGGGAAGGGGAGGGAGGCAGGCGAGGAAGTGGGTTCATATATATACTGGTGGGTGAACATGGCGTTCATCACGTTTCTGAGTTAAGTGTGATGCCAAACAGGAAGAAGAAGAAGCCGTACTACCAACTTCGTACACTTCCGGAATTGTTTGATTTATTTGTGTTCAAATGTCTGGTGATTGTTTTGTATTTATTTATGCGAATGTGTACTTTTTTATGCGAATATCGAGCGATTTAAATTTTAAAAACTCCAAAAAAACGTGGTTTTTTTCATAATTTTTTATTTTGCCGAAAACACTCCCAGGCACTCACTGATAAACCTCTGAAAGTTTGACGAAGATCCGTTCAGCCATCTCTGAGAAAAATGGCTACACACAGACAGACATCTCTCTTATCTCTCTTATATAGTAGATTCTGCTCACAGCCAAACAGACAGACAGACAGATAGATAGACAAACAGGGATGAAAACATAACCTCCGTCTACCTTCAGTGGCAAAGATAACAAAAAGACAACATTAAAAACGTTTAAACAAAAGCAAAATGTTAAGCTTAAACTGTGTTCTGACAAATGACATGAAAATGTTACAAGAACGGGTTTAAAATGGTATGAGGTGGGAGTTTAGGTCCATACTAGTGACAGAGCATCAGTTGCTCTTGATAAGCCATGATCGTTTCTGTGCCTGAGAAGCAATAGCGGACAGGTCGCCGCTCCATCACAGAGAACAGATGTAACCGAAACCCCTTGTTCGAAACAGTTGTAAGAATCAAACCCAGAGCGACGAGGGCAATGCAACGAGGATTTTCCCACTCAACTAGTAAGCTGCTCTCATTTATAATAGGTTGCCCACTTATTACTTGCAGATGGAGATGGGGGAGGAGGTCTTGGGAATGAGGAGGAACTGTGGTTAAAGACTTTCCGCCATGTGTGTGTGTGCAATACGATGATGTTTGCTAACCAAAACACCCGCAGGAAATATTTATTTTAATCACAAAACCCTGACTGATGACAGAGTACACATGGTCAAACCAGTTGGAACATGATGTTCAAAGCAGGGAAGATTCCAGTACTCGATCTGTCCCTTCACAAAAAGATTGGCGGGTGAACCCTCGAATATCTCTGACACACATCTGGCATTCAAATTTTTTCTGCAATCAACCATTAATGGAGATTCAGTAATTGGGAATAATTCGATTTACCATAAGCTGCAACACGTCTTGGGTTGACCACATCTCCAAAATATTGGATTTAAAATAAAAATGCAAAAATTCTTCTCCTCCAGAACCGCTTAGCAGATCAATGCGAAACTTCATACATATTATCGACAAACCATGGGGAATGTAGTTTGAATTTGTTTTCATATTCATCTTCATCGACGCGATTTAACCTGCATGTGCACAAAAGTGTTTGTTAAATGTCCTAATTATTAATAAATTATAATCAATGAAGCTTCGGCAAATGGCAATGTGGGTGCCATAATGAAGGCCTGGATGATACGGGTATATGGACCATAATAGTAGCATGTTCAGGTAAGATGGTATTTTTGTTCAGAATGAATGCCTGAGGTGACTATGTGCTCTACCGAGTGCAGTTCCAGTTAATTTTTAGTAAAGCACATCAATACATTCATACATACATTCCCAATATACACATATACATATACACATGTATATACATATATTTACATGTGTTGTTGTTGTTGACTGTTTACTGTTGCAATGTTGTTTAGTTTTCCTTACTCACCACTCTCTGGATCTAGCATGAAGGGTCCAACATTGTTTTCACCTTGCACCAGGCTGTAGGTTACATGTCCAAGATGTCCACCATCAGCATCTGTGGCTGAGAGCTGGGTTAGAACAAGGCCTGTTCTTCCTGGTGCGGTCATGTGTAGCTTATATGTAACTGGAATGAACACTGGATGGTGATCATTGGTTTCTTCAACATCTACTTCGATATGAGCCAGAGATAGCAAATCATCCTGCAAGCGACACCGTAGTTTAGAAACAAAGTAAAATAATGATGATGATTGTTATTGATAATCATGTAATCATCTATCAGTCACACACAGATACACCCACTGCTGAAAGCAGTGTTAGGGAATGACTCCATGTTGTTTCGTATGCAACCTGTGGCTGCTGGTTGCATCGTTTTCTGGAAGCACGGCCGTGCCGCTGATGCAATGCCCCTGTTACCAGTCAGCTGGTACTCAATTTGCCTACCTGGGAAGAATGACAGGCTGAGTCAAGCCACCTGGTGTTATTTCAACGGCTAACAGGGACTTTAGGCTGGTTAAAAAAATTCCTGTTTATCATCGCCGCCCGCCCCATAAAAGTCGTCCGCCCCTAAAAAATCTTCTTTTCTTTTTTTTTTTGCTCGCGAAGTCAGTAAAATCCGTTCCTGTTCAGTGGGAGAGGTTCGAATTTTGTATGTGCTCGCGTACTGTCTGAGCCAAGTTACATGTGCACGACAGTTTGACAGAAAAAGCTGTTCGTTGTTTGCCAAATTCGGCGAACGTCCAGTGTTCTAAAGGCCTGGGTTGGTGTCAAAGTGCCAGAAAATATCACTCTAGATGAACTGTATTATGAGCTCGTGTCGGGAACGCTTGATGGTAAGAAATATAACCGTTTAGTGTGTGTGGGTTTCCCCCTCACTCGCCATTTACGTGGACCGCAAGGTTTTGCTTCTGATAAATGGGGTGTGCGCTTCCTTATTTTATTCATAAAGAATGGTGGGAAATGTTGGACTCCAGTTCTGTTCTCAACTAAAATCTGTCGATATACCTGCACTGGGATCCCAGATCTGTATTTCTAGTTTTCATTCCTGGGTGGTTCAAAATTCCAAACCAAATCCGGATGAGGTCCACCTTGGAAAACACGGTCGTGTTTGCCAACCGGGCGGAAAAGTCCTGGATATGCGGGACCAGGTAGCGGTCGGGGGTGGTGGCATCATTGAGCCGGCGGTAGTCCCCGCACGGCCGCCATCCTCCACCGGGCTTCGGCACAATGTGCAGAGGAGAAGCCCAAGTGCTGTTGGAGTGCCGTACGATCCCCAGCCGCTCCAGCATGGCGAACTCCGCTTTCGCCACCGCGAGCTTCGTGGGCTCGAGTCGGCGTGCCCGGGCAAAGATCAGCGGCCCGACCGTGGGGATATGGTGCTCCACCCCGTGTTTAACGGCCACCGCTGAGAAGGTGGGCCGCGTGAGGGCCGGGAAACTGGCGAGGAGGCGGGTAAAGTCGTCCGCTGCCGGAAGCGTGCAAACTAAACTCGCCGGGACGGAACCCTCCAGCAAGCCGCTTGGCAAGCCGCTCAATGGGCCGCTCAGCGAACAAGCGAGCGAGCTGAAGGTTTCGGCCTGGACGAGCCGTCTGCGCTTCACGTCGACCAACAGCCCATTCGCACATAGGAAGTCCGCACCGAGCAGTGCCATTGGCACGCTGGCGGTCACGAACGACCATTGAAAGCGCTGCCCTCCGAACCGCAGGGAGAGGCAACGCTTCCCGAATGTGCGGATGGGTGTACCATTGGCGGCAAGCAAAGCGGGGCCCCGGCCCGCGGTTTGCTTGTCGGACATGGAGGCGGGGAGGAGGCTTACCTGCGCTCCTGTGTCGCAAAGAAAACGGCGCCCGGACATGGTGTCCGTGATGAAAAGGAGGCTGCCAGAATGGCTGACGCTCATGGCTGCAAGTGAGCACCGGTCGTTTCCCGACCCGACAAAAGAGCACGGCGGGCGACACGTTTTAGCCTGGCGGCCGAACCTGGCATGGTAGTAGCACCAGGTTTGCGGTGGTAACGGCCGCGGCGGCCGTGCCGGCGGCGGTGGTGGTGGCGGCGGCGGTAGTGGACGGGGCGTAGCAGCGGCCATGAGGGAAGTCGGGAGCGCTGGAGCCTCCGCGCCGGGATCCACTACGGCAGCACCGTACACCGACCGCGTGTCGCAGGCCGCAAAATACTTGTCGGCCTCTCTAGCCAGGGCGCAGGGTTCCTTTATTTTGGAACCAGCCAGCACGAGGCGTACCTGTGCGGGTAGCTGGCGTAGGAAAAGCGCCCGGAATAAGAAATCCGGGGGCTGGTCTCCAAGCAGGGACAGCATGGAATCCATCCGGACGGATGGTCGTGTGTCGCCGAGGGCGGGAAGGTCCAGGAGGCGGTCGGCCCGTTCGATCTCCGTGAGCCCGAACGTGGCGATGAGGAGACATTTGAGCGCCTCGTACCTGTTGTCACCCGGCGGGCGCCGAAGGATGGACACGACTCGGGCGGCAGTGCCGGGCCCGAGGGCGACGACCACGTGGTCGTACCGGGTCTCGTCCGCCGTTATGCCTCGGAGTTGGAATTGAGCTTCGGCCTGCAAAAACCAAACGTCGGTTTGCGCTTCCCAAAACTCGGGGAGTTTGACTGCGACGGCGTTGGTAGCCATGGCGCGTTCGGTGGTCAGCAACGGCTGAACCAATCGGGGTCACCAGTGTGGTGCTGCGCACACACGACTCGATTGTCAGAGAGGTAGGCCACAACGCGTTGGTAATACAAAGAGTCTTTATTCAAAGCTCGCACTTCAGCACTGGGAGGGCTCGAGCTTCGAGCCCGCATATATGTGCCGAGGCCACGCCTAGTCCCCGGGCGTGGCCGATCGGTCGAAAAGCGGGGCATGTGCTTTCGCTCCCCGCCTGGACGCTCGCGCCACCCACTGGTGCGCGGAATTATTGCCGCTTGTGCCCGCCACAATATCACCTTTATCTATCAATATTGTTGAAATGAAGATCAAATAGCTGTATGTTGAAATATGTTGAAAAAGTCAAAACTTTACATGGGGTGTACTTACTTTTTCACGTGACTGTATATCTATATATCTATATAACTGTGAGAAATAGTAGAAACTCCACAGTACGAGCAGGGTGTCTCATTTGCATTAAATAAATAATCGGGAGATTCAATCAGATGCGGACGTAGCTTCAGGACGTCGATCTTTAATTTCCGACAAGCTTTCGACCAACAAAGGTCTTCTTCTTAGACGTCCCCAAGTTCAACGGGAGTTCCTTGGAAAATACGTTTATTGGAACATATGTCCATAAGAACATACGAACATACGTTTATTGGAACATACGTCCGCGTCTGATTGAATCTCCCGATTTTATATATACTAGGGCATGCCCGTACTATATATATATCTAAAATTATATCCCCCCCCTCTATTTACATGAAATGGTTTGGTCCATTCGCAAAGCCAAAGCGAACGGCTTGCGAGTACGGTGACAATCCCCCCCCCCTCTATTTACATGAAATGGTTTGGTCCATTCGCAAAGCCAAAGCGAACGGCTTGCGAGTACGGTGACAATCCCCCCCCTCTATTTACATGAAATGGTTTGGTCCAAAGCGAACGGCTTGCGGAGTTTGGTAAATAAATCGCCATAGCTCGGTAACTACTTCTCCGATTAATATGAAACCTTGAATTGGGACAATGTTTTTATGTTTTTAATTGAATTACTATCCGTAATGGCGCACGCTCTCACAGGAGCTCCGGAGGGTCGCATATCGCAGTTACGATGAATCGCAAATTAGTTTTAATTAGTTTTAAAACATAGTTTAACGCCAACATAGTTTGCCAACGTGAAATAAATGAATACGCTCTCAAATGTGCCGTCCGAGGCAGAGTCTGTTCGCCACGTTCGGCACACGTGATAGCTCGCTGCTCTCTGATTGGTTGAATCGTTTTTTGGACATAGCTCGCTAACTACTTGTCCGATTAATATGAAACCTTGAAAAGGCACATCCTCGGGTCCCCAGCAATATACCTGGCAAGTTTCAAGTATATCGGACCCGTGGTTGTCGAGAAACAGCGGTCACAGACAGACACACAGAGATTACTGGCATTATAGATAGACTAGGACGTGCCCGTACGTGGGTGCCCGTTCCTTGCCAAAAAAAAAAAAAAAATGTCTTCGCCCATGCATGCATGGGCGTGCCCGTAAGTGCGTGATGTGACCGTACAATGAATGTATCGTCCCGACGCCGCAGCTCGGATGGCGCTGCAGTTAATCGGGCCTGTATCGGCAGAGTTATTATAAACGTGTACTACAATCGATCGTACCTTACAACAATCAACACAGATTGCAACGTCAAATAAATGAATACGCTCTCAAATGTGCGTTCCGAGGCAGCGTCTGCTCGCCACGTTCAGCATCAGTACGTCGTCACTATGAGTATCCGTAAGTCCGGAAGTGACGTCCTCATTTGACTGTCCGGAAGGTCGCATATCGCAGTTACGATGAATCGCAAATTAGTTTTAATTAGTTTTAAAACATAGTTTAACGCCAACATAGCGGCAACATAGTTTGCCAACGTGAAATAAATGAATACGCTCTCAAATGTGCCGTCCGAGGCAGAGTCTGTTCGCCACGTTCGGCACACGTGATAGCTCGCTGCTCTCTGATTGGTTGAATCGTTTTTTGGACATAGCTCGGTAACTACTTGTCCGATTAATATGAAACCTTGAAAAGGCACATCCTCGGGTCCCCAGCAATATACCTGGCAAGTTTCAAGTATATCGGACCCGTGGTTGTCGAGAAACAGCGGTCACAGACAAACAAACAAACACACAGACACACAGAGATTACTGGAATTATAGATAGATATACATATATATATACATATATATATATATATATATATATATATATATATATATATATATACACACACATATGTACATTATACAGAGAAACAACATCGGAGGAGGTAATATTGCCCATCAAGGTGTGTTAACACACATTCCTTATCCATACCTCATTACATTAATCGAATTTATCATTTGCATAACTTTATGGTTCACAGGCAAGGAATTTGGCCAGGGTAAAGGTGTACAATGGCCTGCCGTATCTACCCCCACTCCTCTCCTCTCCCATGCCCCCCCCCCCCCCTCCCACAGTACTGGAGCACATTCTGCAACAACCCATTTTCTGTTATAGACTACAAGTCGACCGCACATCCATCTTTACTCAATAACCCTACAATAACTTTTACATCATGACTACAAAGACTACAAGTCGTCAGGTCCGTCTTTTGGGACCGTCACTGGTAACATGTAACCCAGTGCTACCTGCCGCATGGTCGAATCGTCAGCGACTATACTGACTACCTTCACTGGCTTGCCAGTGGGATGGGTGACTGGGACACCCTGCTGGGACTAAAAACAACAACTAGAAAAGGGCAGATGAGATCCTGAAGAGAGTCAACGGTCATCCAGTAAGGAGATGGTGTCTCCTAAAAAAAAAAAATCCTCCAATTTGGACCGGTTCAAGTGACTTTTAAAATGGTATGTGCTGCTTGCTTGCTTGCTTGACGTTCAGCATTTCAAAGGATAAGATCGCGGACAGTCCCCGGCGGTTGTGGCATCCATGAGGAGGAGGAAATGCCCTGCTCAGTGCGGTGAGAAAAGCGGCGCCATTGTTATGACGTCACTGGTAACCACAGTATCCCGGGAAGTGATGGCAGTGATGGCACTTCTCCTAAGCTCAGTGGCTGTGTTAAGTGTTTGTCTTATCAGTGTGTGTGTGTGTGTGTGTGTGTGTGTGTGTGTGTGTGCTCTATTACGAGCCTTATATCAAGAATTAATTTTTTTTTTTTTTTACAAATAAACCCCTTTTATTTTGTCTAAAAGCAGACTTTCAGCACAGGTACAGTCTTTCTCCTTCCTTTGAATTGCTCAAGATGGCACGTCCTCACAACAACGTGTCTAACCACGTGTCTGACTATGACATTTTTACCTATCTAGTTTGTGCTTGCATGAACCTTTGTAGCTGAAAGAAAAAAGACAAAAAAAAGCTAAAACATCAACAGATGTCAAATATGCACTTGCTTGAGACCAATAATTGGTTCCATGTAACATCAAAATAGCCCCGAACTTTAGCCTTCTGTTTTATATGAAACATAACAGGATGAGAGGCAATAAGGAAACTTTTCACAATAAATTTCACATTAGCACGTGCACTCGTTTATTGGAACATTGTGGATTTTGCCCTTTTCGCAGTGACAATGGATATCAAATGTCCTGCCTTTTCTGAAAACATCAATACTACAGACGTTCAGATTGAAGAGCTCGTTCAGATTGGAATAATCTCAAAGCTCGTTCAGACTGGTAGGATAGTTGTTCTGTCTAATGTGCGTTTGATCTCCGACGTGGCCACACCTAACTAAAAACTGGTGTTCTAGTTCGGTACCAGCTGTAAAATGCTCCATCCGAGAACACAACATCCATCAGATGGGGAGGTAAAGCCGAGGATAATTAGCGCTCTTTATAGTAGGTGGGTGCACCGAGATGGAATGATGGACCAGATGACCTCCTCTTGTGTATGTAATATATGTATGTATGGGTAGTGATAGCAGTGGTCCCCAAGCTCAGTACAAGAGGCTGAAGATCAACTAGATCAGAACTAAACTCAAATAAATGCAGAACTCGTGGTCGGTGGGAAAGGCAGAGTAGATACAACTAGAGTCCCTGTATATAGAGAGTTGTGTCAACTCAAATTTGGACGCCATTTTGTGTCTAAGTGTGTCGGATTAGATATACATGTACATTCGCGATATGGGGTGATATATTCTAAACCTGCTAAAAAAAAATTTACTACACATATTTAGTCTTATTATTACATACAAGTGATATTTGTTTTGTCAAAAACTCAGCTATTGCCGTGAAAAAGAGCTGTGTGGTGATATTAAAAGTGGTATGGCAATGCATATTACAAGCCAACACTGCATATAAGAGCTAACATTAAAAGTAAGACAAACCAATGCTGTCGTTCTCTGAATTTTAATAACTTTTAGAAAGGAGTGTGGGCATATCCAATATTTTTTAAAGGGTGCCGAGAGCAATTCCGGTGTAGGACTTCCAGCCGACATATAGTCTAACACACTTAAAACAAATTCTGTACGTGGTATTGCCATATTTCTATAGTGTACAACTTTAGTTTTATCGACATTTATATTCAATTTCCATTGTAATGATTTAACAAGCTGCAAGTCAGCTTCTGTCTCTAACATAAGGAAAACGTCATCGGCATCTAGTAAGATTGAAACGTTCATTTATTACTACACCCTTGCCCAGAACTCTGATGGATATTGCCTGATCGATTAATATGTTTCATAGCTGGCGACTTAATTAACACTTAATTTTCGACTGCGCCAAGCCGTAATTAAACAGAGAAAAAACTTTTAAAAATACCTGCAGTGTGCACGGTTCGTCTAGTCGAACAGATATGGAAAAGCACAGATACGACGTCGTATTCACCATAACTTGTTTAATTTCACCAGGAACACGATGAGGCCAACACAGTAAACATTCAGTACAAAACTACAACCAAACCAAACAACAAAAAACCAACAAGGTTTTGAACAACCAAAAGCAGAACAACCAGTCATTTTGTTTGGCAATAAACAACATTCCCGTACCAAGCTGACGTTCACGCACGGTGAAGTTAGACACAAAATGGCGCCACGAAATCACGTGACCAGAAATCTCGGGTCAGCGCATGGCGCAACTCTCTTTATACAGGGACTCTAGATACAACTATTGGCTGAGCACAACAATCAAAACGGTTCTTATGCAGCCCTGCGTCAGCTGAACGTCAGCAGTGGCAATGAGCTTAACAGCCGTCAGCCTGTATGGTCAGAAGATGATGTGATGAAACAGGAAGAGATGACATCTAAAGTGCATGGCATGCCAATTTCCACCAACTTTTCAACCTGAGCTCTAACGTAGCCTGTACACTCAACGAGGTTTCACAGAGAGATACCGTTGATGACCTTGCCCATCCTCCACTCATGGAAGAGTTGGAAGAAGCACTCAAACAGCTAAAGAATGGTAAAGCCGCAGACATGGATGGAGAACCTGCATAGATTTGGAAGAAATGCAGGGTTGTGCTGCTAGACCATCTTTACAACCTCCTTTTATCCATCTTGGAGAAGGAACAGGCTGCCCAACAGTGGAATGATGCATTATTTGTGCCCATCCACAAGAAGGGAAGTAAGTGGAGTGCAGTACCTATAGAGGGGATCGCTCTTCTATTTGTAGTTGTAAAGGTACTAAGTAGAATCATGATGATGAGAATGGCTCCCTTAATGGACACCATCATCCCAAAGAGTCGGTGTGGTTTCAGGAAGAACAGGCCATGAACAGACATGATTTTTGCTGCAAGAGAACTCCAGGAAAAAAGCAGGGAGCAAAACAGACATTTATTGACAGACTACATGGCATTTCTTGACCTGATGAAAGCTTCTGTACAGTCAATAGACAAGCCCTCTGGAATCTCCTAACCTGGAGTCTAGCTCTTGAAGTAGATACGCAGTAACGAGGAACCTCATCAACATCATTAGAATCCTGGATGGGGAGATGAATGGACAAGTGAGAAATAGAGGAGATCTGTTCACCATCAAAAATGGGCCGTGTCAGGGAACCTAATCTATTCAACATTTTCTTCACAAGTGGTATGCCACAGGCCTTGTCTGAAGCTCCAGTAGGTGTTGGATTGCAGTTTAAAATTAATGGGAGTTTGTTTGATGCTCGTCGCTCCAATAAGTCACTCAGTTTGTTGCTCAAGGACCCGCAGTTTGCTGATGATGCTGCTCTGGTTGCGGACAGCTATGCTGGGCTGCAGCAGATCATTGACAGGCTCACTGGCACAGTGCCAGCTTGGGGCCTTACCCCAGAATACAACCAAGATCATGTGCCAACCTTCTCCCGACAGCCTTCCTCTGACACCATCTGACATTTTAGTGGGCAGTCACAGACTGGAGGTAATGGAAAAGTTCCAGTATCTGGCCAATACCATCTCCCAATTCTCATCACTGGATGATGAGATTAACCATGGTATCTCATGAGCCTCCTGCGTCTTTGGTATACGTACTCTCAAGGAGAGTAATGAAGAGCAGGCACCTCATAGTATTCACAAAGGTCCGAGTTTACCAAGCAGTAGTCCTAGCTTCCCTCCTATGAAGAGGCCAAATTGGTAAACATACATTCACCACATCAGTTGGGAGACATTTCCTGCTTGCCTGTAATAAACCCATGAAAGATTCAATAATATTTTGTCTTGACTTATCCTGCTCGGGTGTTTCGTCTGAGATAGTGTGCCTGGGGTAATTAGCCCAAGTGGTAAATTGGTCTGATAGATGATAAGGAGCAGCGTGTAATGCTGGTTCGCTCGGCCAATTAACATCTGTTAAGCAGCCGCCGGAACGGTTCCCTATCTGCTTCAATCATCTCATAGGTATGGAAATCGACCCTGGGCATGAAGATCCGGCCAGAGGTGAGTGTTGAGACGGCATCTGTGCTCTTTTTGTAGATGTGTCGGAATTTTTGAGTTATCTGGGCCACGTCCGTGACAATATCAATACTTAAGCACATAACAGATCAGACATAGACATAGGAATCACTTGTAATTGCTTCCTTTCTTTATCTAATGGATAAAGTTCGGTCTCCTTCGACTGTTTTAAAAGCCCATTGTGCTTGCTTTCGGCAAACAGCTAAATAATTCAAGTGAATGAAGAATTAGTAATTAGAATGCGCTCTTTATTTAAAAGTTGACAACTATAGCAATTTTAATGTAAATACGGCAAAAGTTATAAAACAAGAAGCAGACATGGCGCTCATTACCGTAGCCTAGCAACCAGTTCCAGTGTCAGCTCCATTGTCTAGCAGCAGTGAGCAGACAGAGCCTGCACTGGCCGACTCTTATTCGCGGATATTTTCATTTAGGGACAATGTCCGACGGCTTTGTGATTTTTCCTGAGATATTGACTTTAATTTGCAGCAGTATGCATAATTTCACCCTTGTACCCATCTAGGAGGCACTAAACATTTATATCAGTGAGTAAGTCAGTGGTTAGAAAGAGATATATATATATATATATATATATATATATATATATATATATATATATATATATATATATATATATATTAGATACTTGAACATGGAGAATGGTGTTGAGAAATAGTGCTGTGTCAGATATTTGATGCAACATGATGACTTATTAACCTGCTGTGGTGGAGTAAGAAGTTCTGCTTTACGTCTAGCACCAAAGTAGACAAGGAAGGAGCATCAAGTGATTGCAATTTGACCCCCGATCCTTGATATGTTGTCATCAATGCTGCTTTTTATGTCTCTTCTAACCCACTAGATGCAGGCACAGTTTAAACCCTTTCATCTCTGGCAAAACAAGTCGTGTTTACACGACCCGTCCGGAGAAATATAATGTAGAATAGAGAAGCACTTTCCTGGTGGTCTGTTGGTGAATGTAAAGAAAGAGAGGCCGGGGGGTTGCGAGAGACGTAGGTACAGAAGCTTTATTATTCGAGGAATATAATCCACCATCCTTCTTAACAGGAAAGTATGTGGTGGCAAAGCACTCTCAGAGCAAGGAAAACAAGGAGTTTTTCATGTTTTGGTGGTCTTTTTGAGAATTCTGATGCAGAAGTGCATATAGATATCAAGTGCTTAAGTGCATTTCAATCCTGTTCCAATTTAAAGCATCAATTCCGCTGCAATAGAAGAGATGTTCTTCAAATGCATTGCCACCACGTGCTCTCCCATGAAGAAGGATTGTGGATATTCGAATCTACTTCCCTTCTTAACAGATGATTACGTGTTGGGAAAGTAGGAAGACAAGGATTGGCTTCCCTATGGGGTAGGAATTTGAACCTGCAAGTTGCAACCACCACAAACATGAACAACACATAAACTCGACAAGTTGAACCAACCCAGAAACTTCATGGAGGAAAGGCAGTAAATAGAATCGATAACACGTGTTTATCTGGCTATGTCAAATTGGACAACTTGCCTATTTGCGGAATACAAGAAAGGATGACCGCAATGATGAGGGATAAACAAAAAAAAAATTCCAACTTGAATTGATATTGTTATTCTAAGAAGATTACACATGGAAATTTCAGACAAAACCATACAGTATTTCAGGACAAAAGTTAATTGTATTTTTTTTTTTTCGGAAAAATGAACATGTCATTTACAGGATATCAGCCAATAGGCCAAATGCATGTTTTACTTATTGCAAGAAAAGTCATGGAATCCATCATTGCGGCCCATGTCAAGACTTTCCTGTTCGCAAAGCACCTGATCTCTGACTATCAGTTTGGATTCCATTCCAGACACTCAACTGTGGACATGCTTCTGCTCCTCTCTCAGTAATGGTTGTGAGCCCTAAATCTCAACAAGAGATCTCGTAACTCAGTAACTCAGTGATCTCAGTAATCTCGGACAGTCTCACTGGACATATCTTGGGCATCCTGCTGTGCTTGCCAAGCTCTCTGCCTGTGGCACAGTAGGCCTTCATTCCTAGATTTATCACTTCCTCCACTCACACAGTCAACATGTTGTCAATGGAACCCTCTACCAAGGATACTGCCTCCAGCCTCAATGCAGAATCTTAGGCCCAGTTAGAGTCTTCATCCACATAAATGACCTCCCTGATGCTCTGGAAACCCCCTGTTCCTTGTCGCAGATTACTCTACATTGTGTCATTAAATAAATATACATATGTACACTGCCTTCAGAAAGTATTCACACCCTTTGAATCCATCCCACTGACAGGAAGACAGCAGCTGCATGACTGCGCTGATTCGGAATTGATTAGAGGAGCATGTCCTTCAATCCTGGAAAATCTCACAGTCGCATCCTGTCACTCCGGAAGGATGTTCAAACGAACCCGCTGATCCATTTCCAGGGTCAGCCACTGAAACAGATTCAGTCTCTTGAACTTATAGTCCTCACCACTGGCCAAGGTTACTTTGATGGTCGTTATCGAGCAACAGGATGAGACCGTGCACATAATAGGGAACTTCAACTTTTGATGAAGTGTAAATTAACTATTCCCAGAATCCTAAGGAAATGGCAAATTGCTGGACGAATGGAGCAGGGGCACTGTATCAATGGCACAGAGGTGCTTCAGTAATGATGCAACCAGTGAGACGAATTTGAAATCGGACCCCCTTCCAATACCTAATCGTTAAATACGACTCACGGTGTTGGAATCCCAGGTTCAATCAAATGTCACGTATCGTATCGATTTGTCCATTGTTGACTAATTTAATTGCAATTCGTGTAAATGTACATCGAAATCTCCTAATGTCCTTGTCCTGCATGAAATATATGTACAAGCCCGTGTATGAGCTTTAGATCAGTGTGGTAAAAATAGGAAAAAAAATGAAATAAAAAAACTGCTGAATAAATCGAACTTTCATGAAACTCAAAATCATACTGTACCTCAATGTCTATCACTGTTTACTACACGGTTATATATATATATTTGTGCAGCGTCTGTCCTGTCCTGTGTTGTGCTGTCTTGTGTTGTCACTGAACTACTTTCTCAAACTTTTGTGAAATCGTACCAAACTTCTGGTATGCACATATCTCTCCCGTCGGTATGTCCTAAGGGTATTTTTTTTTTTAATTGCAATTTTTTTTAATTTAATTTCTTTGGGAATTTTTTTTTTCCCAACTTCAATTGTTTATAAAATGTGATATCACGTATATTACAAATACATTTGTGCAAAATAATTGTTTGAATTATGATTGGTTTAATTTAAACCATGACAAAACGGCAACTCGGGTGCAGTCATTTATCTATATATCTACACATCTGGGCAGTGTCTGTGTTCTCACTTAACGACTCCCTCAAACTTTTGTTTCCGTGGTTGTGAAGTGTTTTTAATAACGTTGTGGTGGTTTTGAATCACGTGGTGGTGAGGTGTTTTTAATTATGTGGTGGTGAGGTGTTTTTAATTATGTGGTGGTGAGGTGTTTTAAAATCACATGGTGGTGAGGTGTTTTGAATTACGTGGTGGTGAGGTGTTTTTAATTAGGTGGTGGTGAGGTGTTTTGAATTAGTTGGTGATGAGGTGTTTTGAATTATGTGGTGGTGAGGTGTTTTGAATTACTTGGTGGTGAGGTGTTTTGAATTATGTGGTGGTGAGGTGTTTTGAATTACTTGGTGGTGAGGTGTTTTGAATTATGTGGTGGTGAGGTGTTTTGAATTACTTGGTGGTGAGGTGTTTTTAAATGACGTGGTGGTGAGGTGTTTTAAAATCACATGGTGGTGAGGTGTTTTAAAATCACATGGTGGTGAGGTGTTTTAAAATCACATGGTGGTGAGGTGTTTTGAATTACATGGTGGTGAGGTGTTTTTAATTAGGTGGTGGTGAGGTGTTTTGAATTAGTTGGTGATGAGGTGTTTTGAATTATGTGGTGGTGAGGTGTTTTGAATTACTTGGTGGTGAGGTATTTTTAAATGACGTGGTGGTGAGGTGTTTTTAATTTCGTGGCTGCGAGGTGTTTTTATTACGTGTTTTATGGCTGTGAGGTGTTTTTAATTTTGTGGTGAGGTGTTTTTATTACGTGTTTTATGGCTGTGTGGTGTTTTTATTACGTGTTTTATGGCTGTGAGGTGTGTTTAATTTCGAGGTGGTGAGGTGTTTTTATTACGTGTTTTATGGCTGTGAGGTGTGTTTAATTTCGAGGTGGTGAGGTGTTTTATGGCTGTGAGGTGTTTTTATTACGTGTTTTATGGCTGTGAGGTGTTTTTATTACGTGTTTTATGGCTGTGAGGTGTTTTTATTTTCGTGGTGGTGAGGTGTTTTTATTACGTGTTTTATGGCTGTGTGGTGTTTTTATTACGTGTTTTATGGCTGTGAGGTGTGTTTAATTTCGAGGTGGTGAGGTGTTTTATCACGTGTTTTATGGCTGTGAGGTGTTTTTATTACGTGTTTTATGGCTGTGAGGTGTTTTTATTACGTGTTTTATGGCTGTGAGGTGTTTTTATTTTCGTGGTGGTGAGGTGTTTTTATTACGTGTTTTATGGCTGTGAGGTGTTTTTATTCTGTGTTTTATGGCTGTGAGGTGTTTTTAATTTTGTGGTGAGGTGTTTTTATTACGTGTTTTATGGCTGTGAGGTGTGTTTAATTTCGAGGTGGTGAGGTGTTTTATTACGTGTTTTATGGCTGTGAGGTGTTTTTATTACGTGTTTTATGGCTGTGAGGTGTGTTTAATTTCGAGGTGGTGAGGTGTTTTATTACATGTTTTATGGCTGTGAGGTGTTTTTATTCCGTGTTTTATGGCTGTGTGGTGTTTTTATTACGTGTTTTATGGCTGTGAGGTGTGTTTAATTTTGAGGTGGTGAGGTGTTTTATTACATGTTTTATGGCTGTGAGGTGTTTTTATTATGTGTTTTATGGCTGTGAGGTGTTTTTATTTTCGTGGTGGTGAGGTGTTTTTATTACGTGTTTTATGGCTGTGAGGTGTTTTTATTACGTGTTTTATGGCTGTGTGGTGTTTTTATTACGTGTTTTATGGCTGTGAGGTGTATTTAATTTCGAGGTGGTGAGGTGTTTTATTACGTGTTTTATGGCTGTGAGGTGTTTTTATTACGTGTTTTATGGCTGTGAGGTGTGTTTAATTTCGAGGTGGTGAGGTGTTTTATTACATGTTTTATGGCTGTGAGGTGTTTTTATTCCGTGTTTTATGGCTGTGTGGTGTTTTTATTACGTGTTTTATGGCTGTGAGGTGTGTTTAATTTTGAGGTGGTGAGGTGTTTTATTACATGTTTTATGGCTGTGAGGTGTTTTTATTACGTGTTTTATGGCTGTGAGGTGTTTTTATTTTCGTGGTGGTGAGGTGTTTTTATTACGTGTTTTATGGCTGTGAGGTGTTTTTATTACGTGTTTTATGGCTGTGTGGTGTTTTTATTACGTGTTTTATGGCTGTGAGGTGTATTTAATTTCGAGGTGGTGAGGTGTTTTATTACGTGTTTTATGGCTGTGAGGTGTTTTTATTACGTGTTTTATGGCTGTGAGGTGTTTTTATTTTCGTGGTGGTGAGGTGTTTTTATTATGTGTTTTATGGCTGTGAGGTGTTTTTATTCCGTGTTTTATGGCTGTGAGGTGTTTTTAATTTCGTTGTGGTGAGGTGTTTTTATTCCGTGTTTTATGGCTGTGAGGTGTTTTTAATTTCGTTGTGGTGAGGTGTTTTTATTCCGTGTTTTATGGCTGTGAGGTGTTTTTAATTTCGTTGTGGTGAGGTGTTTTTATTATGTGCTTGATGGCTGTGAGGTGTTTTCAATTTCGTGGTGGTGAGTACGTGTTTTATGGCTGCGAGGTGCTTTTATTACGTGTTTTATGGCTGCGAGGTGTTTTTATTACGTGTTTTATGGCTGTGAGGTGTTTTTATTATGTGTTTTATGGCTGTGAGGTGTTTTTAATTTCGTTGTGGTGAGGTGTTTTTATTACGTGTTTTATGGCTGTGAGGTGTTTTTATTATGTGCTTGATGGCTGTGAGGTGTTTTCAATTTCGTGGTGGTGAGTACGTGTTTTATGGCTGCGAGGTGCTTTTATTACGTGTTTTATGGCTGCGAGGTGTTTTTATTACGTGTTTTATGGCTGTGAGGTGTTTTTAATTTTGTGGTGAGGTGTTTTTATTACGTGTTTTATGGCTGTGTGGTGTTTTTATTACGTGTTTTATGGCTGTGAGGTGTGTTTAATTTCGAGGTGGTGAGGTGTTTTATTACGTGTTTTATGGCTGTGAGGTGTTTTTATTACGTGTTTTATGGCTGTGAGGTGTTTTTATTTTCGTGGTGGTGAGGTGTTTTTATTACGTGTTTTATGGCTGTGAGGTGTTTTTATTCCGTGTTTTATGGCTGTGAGGTGTTTTTAATTTCGTTGTGGTGAGGTGTTTTTATTACGTGTTTTATGGCTGTGAGGTGTTTTTATTTCGTGTTTTATGGCTGTGAGGTGTTTTTAATTTCGTTGTGGTGAGGTGTTTTTATTACGTGTTTTATGGCTGTGAGGTGTTTTTATTTCGTGTTTTATGGCTGTGAGGTGTTTTTAATTTCGTTGTGGTGAGGTGTTTTTATTACGTGTTTTATGGCTGTGAGGTGTTTTTATTATGTGCTTGATGGCTGTGAGGTGTTTTCAATTTCGTGGTGGTGAGTACGTGTTTTATGGCTGCGAGGTGTTTTTATTACGTGTTTTATGGCTGCGAGGTGTTTTTATTACGTGTTTTATGGCTGTGAGGTGTTTTTAATTTTGTGGTGAGGTGTTTTTAATTTTGTGGTGAGGTGTTTTTATTACGTGTTTTATGGCTGTGTGGTGTTTTTATTACGTGTTTTATGGCTGTGAGGTGTGTTTAATTTCGAGGTGGTGAGGTGTTTTATTACGTGTTTTATGGCTGTGAGGTGTTTTTATTACGTGTTTTATGGCTGTGGGGTGTTTTTAATTTTGTGGTGAGGTGTTTTTATTACGTGTTTTATGGCTGTGTGGTGTTTTTATTACGTGTTTTATGGCTGTGAGGTGTGTTTAATTTCGAGGTGGTGAGGTGTTTTATTACGTGTTTTATGGCTGTGAGGTGTTTTTATTACGTGTTTTATGGCTGTGAGGTGTTTTTATTTTCGTGGTGGTGAGGTGTTTTTATTACGTGTTTTATGGCTGTGAGGTGTTTTTATTCCGTGTTTTATGGCTGTGAGGTGTTTTTATTTTCGTGGTGGTGAGGTGTTTTTATTACGTGTTTTATGGCTGTGAGGTGTTTTTATTACGTGTTTTATGGCTGTGAGGTGTTTTTATTTTCGTGGTGGTGAGGTGTTTTTATTACGTGTTTTATGGCTGTGAGGTGTTTTTATTACGTGTTTTATGGCTGTGAGGTGTTTTTATTTTTGTGGTGGTGAGGTGTTTTTATTACGTGTTTTATGGCTGCGAGGTGTTTTTATTACGTGTTTTATGGCTGTGAGGTGTTTTTATTTTCGTGGTGGTGAGGTGTTTTTATTATGTGTTTTATGGCTGTGAGGTGTTTTTATTCCGTGTTTTATGGCTGTGAGGTGTGTTTAATTTCGAGGTGGTGAGGTGTTTTATTACGTGTTTTATGGCTGTGAGGTGTTTTTATTACGTGTTTTATGGCTGTGAGGTGTTTTTATTTTCGTGGTGGTGAGGTGTTTTTATTACGTGTTTTATGGCTGTGAGGTGTTTTTATTCCGTGTTTTATGGCTGTGAGGTGTTTTTAATTTCGTTGTGGTGAGGTGTTTTTATTATGTGTTTTATGGCTGTGAGGTGTTTTTATTTCGTGTTTTATGGCTGTGAGGTGTTTTTAATTTCGTTGTGGTGAGGTGTTTTTATTACGTGTTTTATGGCTGTGAGGTGTTTTTATTATGTGCTTGATGGCTGTGAGGTGTTTTCAATTTCGTGGTGGTGAGTACGTGTTTTATGGCTGCGAGGTGTTTTTATTACGTGTTTTATGGCTGCGAGGTGTTTTTATTACGTGTTTTATGGTTGTGAGGTGTTTTTAATTTTGTGGTGAGGTGTTTTTAATTTTGTGGTGAGGTGTTTTTATTACGTGTTTTATGGCTGTGTGGTGTTTTTATTACGTGTTTTATGGCTGTGAGGTGTGTTTAATTTCGAGGTGGTGAGGTGTTTTATTACGTGTTTTATGGCTGTGAGGTGTTTTTATTACGTGTTTTATGGCTGTGGGGTGTTTTCAATTTTGTGGTGAGGTGTTTTTATTACGTGTTTTATGGCTGTGTGGTGTTTTTATTACGTGTTTTATGGCTGTGAGGTGTTTTTATTTTCGTGGTGGTGAGGTGTTTTTATTACGTGTTTTATGGCTGTGAGGTGTGTTTAATTTCGAGGTGGTGAGGTGTTTTATTACGTGTTTTATGGCTGTGAGGTGTTTTTATTACGTGTTTTATGGCTGTGAGGTGTTTTTATTTTCGTGGTGGTGAGGTGTTTTTATTACGTGTTTTATGGCTGTGAGGTGTGTTTAATTTCGAGGTGGTGAGGTGTTTTATTACGTGTTTTATGGCTGTGAGGTGTTTTTATTACGTGTTTTATGGCTGCGAGGTGTTTTTATTACGTGTTTTATGGCTGCGAGGTGTTTTTATTACGTGTTTTATGGTTGTGAGGTGTTTTTAATTTTGTGGTGAGGTGTTTTTAATTTTGTGGTGAGGTGTTTTTATTACGTGTTTTATGGCTGTGTGGTGTTTTTATTACGTGTTTTATGGCTGTGAGGTGTGTTTAATTTCGAGGTGGTGAGGTGTTTTATTACGTGTTTTATGGCTGTGAGGTGTTTTTATTACGTGTTTTATGGCTGTGAGGTGTTTTTATTTTCGTGGTGGTGAGGTGTTTTTATTACGTGTTTTATGGCTGTGTGGTGTTTTTATTACGTGTTTTATGGCTGTGAGGTGTGTTTAATTTCGAGGTGGTGAGGTGTTTTATTACGTGTTTTATGGCTGTGAGGTGTTTTTATTACGTGTTTTATGGCTGTGGGGTGTTTTTAATTTTGTGGTGAGGTGTTTTTATTACGTGTTTTATGGCTGTGTGGTGTTTTTATTACGTGTTTTATGGCTGTGAGGTGTGTTTAATTTCGAGGTGGTGAGGTGTTTTATTACGTGTTTTATGGCTGTGAGGTGTTTTTATTACGTGTTTTATGGCTGTGAGGTGTTTTTATTTTCGTGGTGGTGAGGTTTTTTATTACGTGTTTTATGGCTGTGAGGTGTTTTTATTCCGTGTTTTATGGCTGTGAGGTGTTTTTATTTTCGTGGTGGTGAGGTGTTTTTATTACGTGTTTTATGGCTGTGAGGTGTTTTTATTTTCGTGGTGGTGAGGTGTTTTTATTACGTGTTTTATGGCTGTGAGGTGTTTTTATTACGTGTTTTATGGCTGTGAGGTGTTTTTATTACGTGTTTTATGGCTGTGAGGTGTTTTTAATTTCGTTGTGGTGAGGTGTTTTTATTACGTGTTTTATGGCTGTGAGGTGTTTTTATTACGTGTTTTATGGCTGTGAGGTGTTTTTAATTTCGTTGTGGTGAGGTGTTTTTATTACGTGTTTTATGGCTGTGAGGTGTTTTTATTACATGTTTTATGGCTGTGAGGTGTTTTTAATTTCGTTGTGGTGAGGTGTTTTTATTACGTGTTTTATGGCTGTGAGGTGTTTTTATTATGTGCTTGATGGCTGTGAGGTGTTTTTAATTTCGTTGTGGTGAGGTGTTTTTATTACGTGTTTTATGGCTGTGAGGTGTTTTTATTACGTGTTTTATGGCTGTGAGGTGTTTTTAATTTCGTTGTGGTGAGGTGTTTTTATTACGTGTTTTATGGCTGTGAGGTGTTTTTAATTTCGTTGTGGTGAGGTGTTTTTATTTCGTGTTTTATGGCTGTGAGGTGTTTTTAATTTCGTTGTGGTGAGGTGTTTTTATTACGTGTTTTATGGCTGTGAGGTGTTTTTATTATGTGCTTGATGGCTGTGAGGTGTTTTCAATTTCGTGGTGGTGAGTACGTGTTTTATGGCTGCGAGGTGTTTTTATTACGTGTTTTATGGCTGCGAGGTGTTTTTATTACGTGTTTTATGGCTGTGAGGTGTTTTTAATTTTGTGGTGAGGTGTTTTTAATTTTGTGGTGAGGTGTTTTTATTACGTGTTTTATGTCTGTGTGGTGTTTTTATTACGTGTTTTATGGCTGTGAGGTGTGTTTAATTTCGAGGTGGTGAGGTGTTTTATTACGTGTTTTATGGCTGTGAGGTGTTTTTATTACGTGTTTTATGGCCGTGAGGTGTTTTTAATTTTGTGGTGGTGAGGTGTTTTTATTACGTGTTTTATGGCTGTGAGGTGTTTTTATTTTCGTGGTGGTGAGGTGTTTTTATTACGTGTTTTATGTCTGTGTGGTGTTTTTATTACGTGTTTTATGGCTGTGAGGTGTGTTTAATTTCGAGGTGGTGAGGTGTTTTATTACGTGTTTTATGGCTGTGAGGTGTTTTTATTACGTGTTTTATGGCCGTGAGGTGTTTTTAATTTTGTGGTGGTGAGGTGTTTTTATTACGTGTTTTATGGCTGTGAGGTGTTTTTATTCCGTGTTTTATGGCTGTGAGGTGTTTTTAATTTCGTTGTGGTGAGGTGTTTTTATTCCGTGTTTTATGGCTGTGAGGTGTTTTTATTACGTGTTTTATGGCTGTGAGGTGTTTTTAATTTCGTTGTGGTGAGGTGTTTTTATTACGTGTTTTATGGCTGTGAGGTGTTTTTATTATGTGCTTGATGGCTGTGAGGTGTTTTCAATTTCGTGGTGGTGAGGTGTTTTTAATTTTGTGGTGGTGAAGTGTTTTTAATTTTGTGGTGGTGAGGTGTTTTTATTACGTGTTTTATGGTGGTGAGGTATTTTGAATTACGTGGTGGTGAGGTGTTTTGAATTACGTGGTGGTGAGGTGTTTTGAATTACGTGGTGGTGAGGTGTTTTGAATTACGTGGTGGTGAGGTGTAATCGTCCCAAACTTCCAGTCTGCACCTACCCCTCCCGTATGTATGTGCTGAGAGGTTCTTTCTTGAAAAAAAAACATTCAACCTAAATCTTCAACCTAAATTGCCTATAAAAATGTAATCTATCTATAATTCCAGTAATCTCTGTACGTTTGTACGTCTGTTTGTCTGTGACCGCTGTTTCTCGACAACCACGGGTCCGATATACTTTTAACTTGCCAGGTATATTGCTGGGGACCCGAGGATGTGCCTTTTCAAGGTTTCATATTAATCGGACAATTACTTACCGAGCTATGTCCAAAAAACGATTCAACCAATCAGAGAGCAGCGAACGATCGCGTGTGCCGAACGTGGAGGACACACTCTGCCTTGGATGGCACATTTGAGAGCGTATTCATTTATTTCACGTTTGCAAACTATGTTGGCGTTAAACTATGTTTTAAAACTAATAAAACCGAATTTGCGATTCATTCGCTTTCCTGCGCGTTTGTGCACGCGATGGCGATTTCTTTACCAAACTCCGGAAGCCGTTCGCTTTGGACCAAACCATTGCATGTAAATAGAGGGGGGGGATTGTCACCGTACTCGCAAGCCGTTCGCTTTGGACCAAACCATTTCATGTAAATAGAGGGGGGGGATATAATTTTAGATATAGATATAGTACGGGCAATGCCCTAGTATCACAAACACAACAAATACATTTGTGCAAAGTAATTGTTTGTATTATGATTGGTGAAAATCATGACAACAAAGCAACTCAGGTACATTCATTAGCCTCAGCTAAAATAAGCCTGTGCCTCAGTATCGGCTAGTATATATATATATATCTGTGCAGCGTCTGTCCTGTCCTGTGTTGTCTTGTCTTGTCACTGAACTACTTTCTCAAACTTTTGTGAAATCGTACCAAAGTTCTGGTATGCACATATCTCTCCCGTCGGCATGTCCTAAGGGTATTTTTTTTTTTGGAATTTTTTGGGGAATTTTTTTTTTTTCAACTTCAATTGTTTATATAATGTGATATCACGTATATTACAAATACATTTGTGCAAAATAATTGTTTGAATTATGATTGGTTTAAACCATGACAAAACGGCAACTCGGGTACACTCATTTATCTATATATCTACACATCTGGGCAGTGTCTGTGTTGTCACTTAACGACTCCCTCAAACTTTTGTTTCCGTGGTTGTGACGGAAAATATATTGTGTGACTACTGATAATATATTGTGCTTCAATGCATCTTTCTTGTGCGAAACGTAGGTTTAAAGCAATTTTTGGAAATAGGTCGAAAAGTGCAATACAAAATCTAAACTGAAACGTGAAGTTAATGTTATAAACTTTTCATGTAAGGAGCAAAAAAAACTGTGTACATATATAACCACAATCCATAATACTCTGCTCTGTGTGGAATGAATGTTTGTGCTTAGTTTCTTCATCATGTGCAATGTCTATTATTGCCAGGTGTTGCAAAAAATGTTTACAGAAAGGCCAGCCATACAATCTCATGAGTGTGTTTTTGTGTTTCAGATTGCATGAACATGGGTGCCAAAGCTCAGCTAACACCAGAAAAAAGACAGGCAATTGTAATTTAGGAAAGAAGGCCTTGAAACAGTTGCAATGCTGGAGCTGTTTAGCTGGGCTCTAATTTCCGGTGCTGTAAGATGTTTGTTGCGCAGACTGGTGATTCAGATTACTTGTCCTACGATTCTGTTGTGATTCTTGGTCGACCAGAATGTTTTCTATCCACATTTTTACCAGTTTCATTATGTTGTTTAATGGCACAAGCAACTGCATTTACTGACACTTGTAATTGTTTTGCAATTTTTCTCAAGGATTGGCCTTCTTTTCTCAAAGTTACAATTGCCTGACCTTACAATTCCCTGACATGACCTTTTTTGCAACACGACCTTTACACGAGTGTTAAAAATAACCATATTTCTGGCTCACCCTGTATATGTGTATATATACGTATATATAACTATATATATATATACACACACACACATACATATATACCCATTGTTCATTGTGAGTGAGATGAAAAGTTATATGTCTGAGCTGTGGAGTCTGATTTTTTTTGGATTGTTCATTTTTCCATTTTTACCCCATAAAATAACTTTATAATGTGTAAATCCACATAAATGTCAGCAATAAAATGGGAGTACATAAGAAGTTAAAATAATTTGTGAGAGCCTTTCAAGATGAGAAAATAAATAAACTAATTCAAGAAAAGGAAAAAAAAAACTCAATGAATGTATTGTTGCAGGAAAATAAATGTTCTCACACCAACAAACAACCCCACAACTATATTTGCTTAAACACACACACATACAAACATACAACGACACAACACAGACCTACAAACACATACACACACCTACAAACACATACACACACCTACAAACATACAAATACACAACACAGACCTACAAACACATACACACACCTACAAACACATACACACACCTACAAACACATACACACACCTACAAACATACAAATACACAACACAGACCGACAAACACATACACACACCTACAAAGACATACACATATACACACACCTACAAACACACACACACACACACATATGCACACACACCTACAAACATACAAATACACAACACAGACCTACAAACACATACACACACCTACAAACACATACACACACCTACAAACATACAAATACACAACACAGACCTACAAACACATACACACACCTACAAACACATACACATATACACACACCTACAAACACACACACACACACACACACACACACACGTCGCTTGACAAGCGTGTCGATTGATCAGCATGGTAGGAGAAGGAGTTCAGCGGGTTGTAAGGAATGACTGGTATCCCAGGAAACCCATAGCTTGCCCGGAGCACTCAGGCATCAAGACAAACAGCCGTGAGGTCGAACCGAGAGCGAATTCATGGCCAGGGAGGGCGGAGAAGGGGCGGGGTCATTGGCCTTCCTTTTCATCTGTGATTGACGATCGAGAGGCAGAAGGAGCAGGACGAGGGATTTATAATGCCCTGGAAGTGTTTGTCTGAGGATTCCAATCGGTGAAAATTAATGAGGACTCAAAGCAAGAGACCACCACGAGTAGCAATCGAATGTGCAAACCGAAATCATTGTGTGGACAAGCAGTGATACATCCAAATGTAAAACCACATGAGGTAACATATCCCCCATATGTATAACTACAAGCAGTATCATATCATCCATATGTACAACCCCAAGTGAGATATAATGTTTCCCCCAAATACAACCACAAGCTGTAATATACCCCTTATGCACAGCCCCAAGCAATAGCAAATGCCCCAGATGTAGAATCACAATCGGTAATGTATCCTACATGTACAACCACAAGTTGTACAGCATCAATCGTGCACAACGAGTCCCACAACCTGCAATGTATCCCCTATGTTTAACCACAATTTGTACTATAACCCCAAGGTTTAACCACAGTCTGCAATATATCCACAATATTTAACCACAACCTGTAATACATCCACCATATTTAACCACAACCTGTAATACATCCACCATATTTAACCACAACCTGTAATACATCCACCATATTTAACCACAACCTGTAATACATCCACCATATTTAACCACAATCTATTATGTATCCCCCATATATAGCCACAATCTGTAATATATCCCCCATATATAACCACAATCTGTAATATATTCCCCATATATAACCACAATATGTAATATATCCCCCATATATAATCACAATATGTAATATATCCCCCATATATAATCACAATCTGTAATATACCCCCCATATATAACCACAATATGCAATATGTCCTCTTTGTATAGAACCACAAATGGTATTATCAATACATTCCTGTCTAATCACTTTTTATGAAACACACATGTTCACTTCGAAACACAATGGTTTTACCAACTAAGGGAAGCATTCTCATCTCCACACCCCACACCGTCTAGACAACGTGCCACTGGAAGGGGTTTGCCAAAAGTGGTTACAAATGGTCGTTCAGGTCCATCCGGGACCTTTACAGGCAGTTTCTAAAATGACGAATTGAAATGGAAAATGAAAGGTGACTTCAGCAAACAGCTAGATGTAACATACCGAGGATGAAGGATGAGATCATCTTTGATTGTCCCAGTGTGTGTGTTTGTGTGTGTGTGTGTGTGTTTGTGTGTGTGTGTGTTTGTGTGTGTGTGTGTGTGTGTGTTTGCGTGTGTGTTTGTGTGTGTGTGTGTGTGTGTGTGTTTGTGTGTGTGTGTTTGTGTGTGTGTTTCTCTGTGTGTGTGTGTGTGTTTGTGTGTGTGTGTGTGTGTGTTTGTTTATGTGTGTGTTTGTGTGTGTGTGTGTGTTTGTGTGTTCGTGTTTGTGTGTGTGTGTGTGTGTGTGTGTGTTTGTGTGTGTTTTTTTTGTGTGTGTGTGTGTGTGTGTGTTTGTTTCTGTGTGTGTTTGTGTGTGTGTGTTTGTTCGTGTTTGTGTGTGTGTGTTTGTGTGTGTTTGTTTGTGTGTGTGTGTGTGTGTGTGTTTGTTTCTGTGTGTGTGTGTGTGTGTGTGTGTGTCTGTGTCTGTGTCTGTCTGTGTGTGTGTGTGTGTGTGTGTGTGTGTGTGTGTGTTTGTTTGTGTGTGTGTGTGTTTATGTGTGTGTGTAAGTTTTACTTTAATTACAAAACTCAAATCCTCAAACAAGTCAACTTCAAGCAGGAAATGAAATTGCAAGCTTCTGAAGACACCGAGCGGAGTCCTCGTTACGCGTTCAACAAAAGTTCACCACAGTATTTATTTACAGCAAACAAGGGTTGTGGAGGAAATGATATTCATCATCAATCCTTGTCTGTGCCTTGTCTGTGCCTTCTCAAACAACATGTGTGGGTTGTTTAGACAGTTGAGGGACAATATTTATCATAAAACACAAAAGTCGTGGCTTCAGGAAACCCAGCGAACGTATAAACAATGACGCAAGACTTGTCACGTCAACACAGCTCGGGCATCATGACGTACATACATTTTTATGTGTCGGTATTTGTTGTTCCCTGTCCTTCGTGTAACGTCTGGAACCTTTGCCTAGTAAACTAGAAGGGCTCTCGGTAGAGCGCACACCTCCACCAGGCTGAACAGTTTATGTTTTGTCTCCTCCTGATAGAACAGATCTTGATCCGGACCTGAACCAAAATATAATTGCCTTGTTCTTGTCGCGTAACCAACTCATCCACCTCGTTTTGTCATAAGTCGTCCACAAATTTTTGAAACATCATGCAATATATCGATTTTGGCCCCATCTCTCAATGGTGAAGAATCACTTGAGAAATTGAAAAATTCTCTGATCTGGATCCACATTCAAATCTTCACCAAAACTGAATCGATTCTTCCTTGTGACGCACACACACATGCTATCCACCAAGTTTTGTCTGAATCGTTCCATAACTTTTTAAGATAGCCTGCTTTATATTGTTTTTGTCTCTATTTCTCAATGGTGAAGAATCACTTTAAAAAGTCTCAGATCCAGATCCGTATCTTCACCAAAATCAAATCATTTCTTCCTTATCACATATCACAACCTCTCCACAAAATTTCGTCCAAATCTGTCCACAATTATTTTGAGATATCCTGTTAACAAACAAACAGACAAACAAACAGCCAAAGAGACAACCAGAAAAACAAACAGTCAAACAGACAAACAAGCAAACAGCCAAACAAACAGTCAAACAGACAAACAAGCAAACAGCCAAACAAACAGTCAAACAGACAAACAAGCAAACAGCCAAACAAACAGACAAACAGACAAGAAAACAAACAGACAACCAAACAGCAAAACAGACAAACAGACAAGAAAACAAACAGACAAACAGACAGACAAACAGACAAAGACAAACAGACAAGAAAACAAACAGACAACTAAACAGACAACCAGACAAACAGACAACCAGACAAACAGACAACCAGAGAAACAGACAGACAAACAGACAAACAAACAGCCAAACAGACAAGAAATCAAACAGACAAACAGACAGAAAAACACACACACACACACACACACACACACACAAACCAGAGTGATCATCATACTTGTAATAAAATATATATATAAAAAAATATATATATTGCCAAGTAATAATGTACAAGTAACAAAGGTGTTGGGCTAGCGTTGGTGTTGGGCTATCTGTTGGTGTTGGGCTAGCGGCTAGGGTGCCGGCTTAGGATACCTAGGATCCTGGGTTCGAATCCCGGTCGATCGCTGAATTAACGCGAGGGGGGTTGACTCAGCCTGTTCATCCTTCCGAGGTCGGCTAATTGAGTACCAGTTCACTGGTAATTCCCTGTTTGTCGTAAAAAGGTGACAAAAAGGGTTGGCGTCAGGAAGGGCATCCGGCCGTAAAACATTGCTTCAAAAAGGGGACCAAAAAACAACAACAACCACGGTCCCCGAATAAGGCCAACCCCAGCTTGTGGGGAAAAATGGCCTCTAAAGGTGTTTTTTTTTAACAAAGGTGAAAACATAACCTCCATCCACCTTCAGTGATGGAGGTAACAATGCTCAGTTTGTAAAAAAGAAACTTTCCTCTAATCAATCTGAAAGATGGAAATACCGATAGAAGGAAGTACTCTGATAGATCTGAAAGATGCTAAATGGATCTCAAGCAGGACTCACTCTCACTTTAGGAAGGCCCTTCAAGTCAGGACAACACATTTTAAAAACGTGACATGAGTTAACACCTGCCTCCACACCCCTTCCCACCCCCCACTGCTATACTTCACCCCTTCCCAATTTATTCTCCTTTCCTTTGCACCTCTTTCTGCCCCTTCACCCTAAATCCATGTAGCCTGGTGTTGTCTTAGCGGTTTGGGTGCTGGATTGGGATCGAGGATCCTGAGTTTGAATCCCGGTCGATCGTTGAATTAACACCAGGGGGGTTGACTCAGCCTGTCATCCTTCCGAAGTCGGCAAATTGAGTACCAGCTCACTGGTAATTGGGGCACTGCATCAGCGGCACAAACGCGCTTCCAGAAAAATGACCCATGAACTACATACCTTGTGCTCAAGACGCACCGAGAAGGTGTACGTGTTGCGGCCACGGTCCCTGGGCAGGGCATGGGCTAGGCACACCTCGCCTGTGGACAAGTGCACACTGAACTGTGCAGATGGAGACTGCCCGTTGACATCAGGCCTCATTTGAAACTGCACATGTTGAGATTCCTTGATGCCCGAGTCGGCCGCGTACACCTGTGGAAGTAAATAATAGTAAGGTAATTAATCACGACCTTCATAATGAGCATCATCATGGTCTACTTCCTGAATACACATGGTAAAGGGACAGTGAAGAAGATATGGACATCGTTGGTGGCACAATCGACAGACATTTTGGGATGCCCTACAAGTCACAATAGACTGAGAGCTCCCTGAGCCTAAAAGGCCTCAGATGTACACTTACTGAGCATCGCTGGATGATTAAAAAAAAAAAACCTCTTCAACCTCTTTGTTAACCTCTTCTTTAACCTCATAAAGTGGGTTGCTCAGTCCAGAGATAAAGCATGTCCTTAAAAGCACCTAAAGGCCAAAAAAAATTTTCAATACTTAATAAGCATGAGGGGAGTCCAAAGGTTCCTCCAGTGGTGGAGGAGTTTCCTAATTCCACCAGAACACATGTTTTTGGCTCCAAAACCTTTCAAAAGAAAAAATTTTTTTTACTTCCTTCATTAACCTTTTAAACATGGCCGACACAACGGTGCAGAGGTAGCACACTTGTCTTTAATCTGTCTAGTCCGGGTTTGATTCCTGGCCTGAGAATAAACTGGTGCAGTGGTGCATTGCATGACCTGGCATTGCATCAATTAGTGCATCGTCCATTGGACGTGACATTAAGTTGGAGGCCTGTCTGTCAGAATTAATTGCTCGCTGACATTAAAGATCCTCCATTGTCTCGCAAAGACGAGGCAATTGTCACGAGAACCCTGGCTAAATTCCAAATTCCTGTCCTAAATAGCTCTCCAAAGTCCACCCAGTGAGTGACGGCTGTGGCAGCCCATCACCCCGACTATGGACCAAAGATCTGTGGCAGGGCCTGAAACATGGTCATAAGTAACCAGCACCTTTTAGACTCCAAGAGCACGCCAAATGGCGAATCAATTTGGATTCTCATCTTGTATTATTCCATCCAGATATCAAGATTGAAACACAGAAAACAAAGTTGGTGAGTATAACAAGGATTCAAAATATCACGGGAGGGTTTGGTGGATGATAAGGCAATGCCAAACCAATGGTTGTTTGTTTGTTTTTTTATCCCTAAAAACGATGCGCATGTAGGATTTCAAAATATATTATATCCGCGTGGATGGCAACCACAGCACAACCGCAATTGAAGCTGCTCCTGACCACACCAAAGGCTAGTTCCGACGGATAACCAACGCCTGAGAAGTTGAATGTCAGTACGTCGTCCGGAGGGGTCTAATCCTTGCTGGTTATTAGTCCCCTACCGGTGTACACCGGAGGGGACTATAGGTTTGCACTCCGTCCCTCCGTCTGTCAGTCTGTCCGTCTGTCAGTCCGTCAGTCCGTCACGCAAAGAACAGTTTTCCCGACTTTTTTTTCTAAACTCTTAATGCTAATGATTTCAAACTTGGTATATGGTTTCCTCATGATAAGTTACAGATCAAGTTCGAACATCACGACGTTTCGATCATTTTTGACAAAGTTATGGCACTTTGAACTTTGGTAATTTCCTCAACCGTTTTCCAGACTACAATTTGGAGTGCGGTAAGTCAAAGCTGTTAATATTCCTTGTTTTAACTCCAATTTACATTCTGTTTCCCCTTTTAGTGAGAAGTAGGGGTCTGTGCAACCGTTCATAAACTTTATTTGGTGCAAATCGGATAATTTTTAGCCGAGTTACATCAGACCGTGAGTTGGTAATTATATAATTCACACAGTGCAATACGTGCAGGCTGCTCCACGGAGCGACCTTGCGGGGCTTATTTTAACTCCAATTTACATTCTGTTTCCCCTTTTAGTGAGAAGTAGGGGTCTGTGCAACCGTTCATGAACTTTATTTGGTGCAAATCGGATAATTTTTAGCCGAGTTACCTCAGACCGTGAGTTGGTAATTATATAATTCACACAGTTTTCTGGACGACAGACTGCCAGTAGGGGACATGTATTGCAGCGCGATACTCAGAATGCTTGTTCATCAGGATTGTAAATTTATCCCTCAAGGAATGCCAGATCAACCCAGGCGTCGGCACTGAAGCATTGCGGGAACACGAGGCGTACACCATCTGTTAAGAAATAAACAATTTATTAACACATGTGAGTGATGGAACTTTATCCCAATCAGAGGCACAATTATTATATAGTCAAAACTACCCGCCTGTGGACCCATACACACAGTCATGCAAACTAACTAGGCAAAAAAGAGGCAAAAGCATGGAGAGAAGAAACCCAGATTGATGACTTTGTGTGCCGGCAGAGGGAGTCAGCCTCAGACCAGGAGCAGAAGCGGAGCACAGAGCTGTCCCAGAAGTAAAATCTTTTCGAGTCTAAGAGGGAATTTTCTGTCTGGAGCAAAGTTTTATATGTAATTCCTACCTGCTGCAAGTCTCCGCCCCCCTCAACCACTGGCGGGGCAAGTCTCCGCTCCGACCACACTCTCTTCCTGAAACTAACCAAAGTTTACCTGCAGGGGTCTATCTGCCCCAGACACAGTGAATCAATCACCGACCTAGGTGTTCGACCAATTATTTCCCGGGAATGGTCCAAGGTCCACCTCCCACACACTGCCAGGCACTCCTCCCCAGTCCTGCTCTGCCCCCTCCCCTCAACCTCACCTCCCATAGGCAGGAGGATAATGTGCATATCACCCTCTACATCTGTCTGGCCTTGCCCAGTTCACAGAAAGGAACAAAAGGAATGTGACACCTTACAACTAATTTTTAGCTCATCTGGAACGAAGTTCAGGGGAGCTTATGCGATGGCATGGCACATCGCACGTCCGTCTGTAAACACTTGAAACTTCTTCTCCGAAACCGCTGATGGGATTGCGACCAAATTTTGCACAAATTATATTTGTTGTGTTGTGACTAAAGTTTGTTCACGGCAATAAAAAAAAAATCTGGGTCTAAGGCGGTTTACCGGGGTCAAAGTGAGTGCAGGTCTGACCCCCTAAAATAGGAATTTGCTTTCTTTTCAGAAACTACACATGCAATTCTGATGAAACTTGATCACAATCTTAATCACCCGTGGTGTACCAAAGTCTGTTTCTGGCATTAAAAAAAATCGGGCTCTAAGGTGGTCTATGGGGACCTGCCCCCCAAAATAGGTATTTGGTTTTTTATCAGAACGTACACACATAATTTTGATGAAACCTCACCACAACCATCACCATCCATGATGTACCAAAGTTTGTTCAAGGCATTGCAAAAATTGGGGTCTGAGGAGGTACACAGGGTGGGAGGGGTGGGGTGATTGCCCCCCAAAATAGGTATTTTTTTGTTTCTTTGTTTAAAGACATGATTATGTTATTATGATTCAACATGCGGCCCTGTCTTCTACCAACCATTGAAATTGGTTTAAAATACCCTTAGTCAGTGCAGTATACTATTTATCCTACCAGGTGAGCGCCAGGGGTGTTGCCCCTATGTTTCTAATTATCAGCCAACATCCATCCCTCACGGGCAATACTGAAGACAAATTAACGTATCCTCATGCACCATTACATGCTTAAAAAGTCCTAAGAACTACACAAACACAAATTATGTCGAAGACCCTAAACTAACGACTGCCCCCTAACCCACAAATGCAACGAAATCCAAAAATAATATCTAAATTGGCAGATAAACTAATGGAAGGGGTAAGTAAGGTCATTTGTAATGAGATGAATAAAGAGAGGCAGAAACATTTTTTTGTATCTGAAATTATGAAAGAGTATGGTGATGGATGACCGAAGGGTAATATATACAGCAACACCTCGGGCAGTGCTCAAGATGCGTTCCTGAAAAAGGGAGTGCCAATTGAAAATCTGCTAAGTGGGGTCATTACACCATTGTTCATATGGAGATTCATTCCCAGCATCATCATTTCTTACACATGAGGGTTTCATTGGGGTATCGGTCATCACGCTGATAATAATACACATGGTAAATATGTTATTTAAAAAAAAATACTGTAATACGGAAGGTAAACAACAGCTCTGGGATTTCCAGGACCGCCTCGCTCTTCACCACCGAAACGGATGCTGTACAAGTCACTGCGGTCCTTAAACCCATCGAACCAAGCTTATCCGGCTCTCCATATTCTCTGACAAACTGCTCCATGATAGAGTTAACTTTCTTTTAGTTAACGAAGTGGCAGAATGGGCAGAAGTTAATTTTGTCTTGTCAAAAGGTTGATGAACAAAAGAGCTTGATAACTAATCAACGTTCTACTGGGTAGCGCGAAGCGAGGTATTACTTGCACTGGCTGGGGTGGTGGCAAAGCAACAGGATACAAATAAATAGATTGATGAACAAATGGTGAAAGAAGAGGAGAGGCAGGCAGATACTGCAGGCAAGAAGAGGATGTAGGAGGAGTACATGAATAATTCAGAAGGGCATGCGGTAAGGGAAGAGTGTTGATATGATGGGGGATTGCAACTTGGCAGGGATAGATTGGGTCGAGGACCAGATAAAGGACAGAACAGATGAGGATTTCCTAGATCTAGTGCAGAGTTGCTTTTTAACCCAGTTTGCAGATAAGACCTTTAGGGGGATGCAGTGTTAGACCTGCATTTAATTAACTAGTACACCCGCTAACTACGGGAGGGGCAGGAAGGGTCATTCCTCTTTGGGGTAAATACATTACAGTTGATCTGTGGTCTGGTCTCAAGAACATTGGGTGTGTGTTCATTTACCAAGTTTCTTGTGGAGAGATAGCCAAGTGGTTTAAGCAAGTACTCCATTCAAAACCGTTAAGGTACGGCTGGCTTGGCAAGCGCTAGCTAGCTTCTTGGCAAATGAGCACAACCCGGGCTTCCTCCCTTTCAGTTTTGTGTGAAACAGCAGGAGTGAGTTTCAAAAGTTCACAACGAAAAACGCCACGTTATCGCCAGGAAGGGTCATGTTATTAACCCAACACTTATGGGGGTACCTAGAGTACAGCAGATCTTCGCTCAGTTCTGTAAGTAAAACCGACCTCACGCATGTCGGGATTCCTCCAAAATTCTTCATTTAGTGTTATAAAAAGCATTAGCGACTGTTCAAAAAGATAATCATACGTGTTTGTGGTTCATAATATTCATTACTGTTGATCATTACTTCTGGTAGAGGCCGTTGCTCCCACGAAAAGGCAATGATAAGCTATTTATATACGTTGACTCGCCGGAAACCCCCCTTGGGGAGGTGGGATATTATTGGTATTAATATTGTTTTGTAATAATATTAATATTACGCTATTATCATTAGTTTTGTTATTCGAAGTGGCCTTGGAAAAACGCCACGATAAAGCTAACTTAACACGGATATACACCTCAACACACAACCCATTGACGGCAATGGCAGGGAAAACCCCCTTGGGGGAGAAAACCCCCTTGGGGCGGGGGGGGGGCAAATGAATGCACTACAACCTTCATTATGTAACCCTTGGTCATCCTGTCAAGTTTGGTTGAGAATGGATAAGTAAGGACGGAATGTATTGGCGTCAAAAATTCATCAGACAGACACAAATGGCGTATTTTAGTATGAAGATCCCAATATGGTGGAGGTCGGGGAGCATTTAGGATCAAGCAACCACAACATAATGTGTGCAAGGATTCTGTTAAGATTTGGAGTTCAGGATAGATGAGGAAGGCTGTTAGATTTCAGGAAGGTGAACCATGAGGGTACGAAGAGAGAGTTGGGTGATGTCGATTTGGAGAGGCAAAAAAAAACAAAACACCTTTAGAGGCCATTTTTCCCCGCAAAGCGGGGGTTGGCCTTTTTCGGGGACCGTGGTTGTTGTTGATTTTTGGTCCCCTTTTTGAAGCAATGTTTTACGGCTGGATGCCCTTCCTGCCGCCAACCCTTTTTGTCGCCTTTTACGACAAGCAGGGAATTACCAGTGAACTGGTACTCAATTTGCCGACCTCGGAAGGATGACAGGCTGAGTCAACCCCCCTGGCGTTAATTCAGCGATCGACCGGGATTCAAACCCAGGATCCTAGGATCCTAAGCTGGCACCCTAGCCGCTAGGAGAGGCTAACAAGAGGATAATCAGCATCAGAGAAATGGAAAACCTTCAAAGGGCAAATACATTCCAATGAGGTGTAAAACAGGAGGTAGAAAGAGGCCAGGGTGGTTGTGTCGTGAGATAAGGAAGGAGAAGAAGAAGAAGGTATTTATTAGGTATAAAATAACAGAACTGGAGTTAAATTTATATCGGCATTGGAGTAAACCGGGGCAAGTTTAGAAAATAGGTTGGTAAGTCAAAAGAGAGTAGGAGTAGGGCATGGCTAAGATACCAAGTATAATAGAAGGCATTATTCAAGTAAAAAAGGCTAAATAAAATATTAGGAAAAGTGTGTGGGCCCATTGAGAATAGATACAGGAGGTAAGCAGACAGGATAATGCCAGGTAGCTATAGGTAAAGCAAACAGGGTTTTAGGTTGTATTCGTAAGGGAATAAATTATAATTCAAAAGAGGTGGTTTAAACATTTTATAGGAATTTATTGAGTCCCATCTGCAATATTTTGTTCAGTTTTGGTCACCACAAATCAAGAAGGACATATATGTCATAGCGAGGGTTCAGTGCAGGGCTACTAGATTGATTCCAGGCCGAGCTAGACTAGGGCTACTGGATTGATTAAGGGCCTAGCTAGGCCAGGCTAGGGTTATTGGAATGATTCCTGGCCTAGCTAGACAGGGATAGTAGATTGATTCTGGGCCTAGCTAGACTCAGCTATAAGGAGCGGCTTAAGGAGATACATTAGGCTTTATACATTAGAAAGGAGGCAGTTACGGGAGGATCTGATGGAGATGTTTAACACAATGAAGGTGGAGACAAAATGAGTGCAGAGAGTTATTCATCGGACTATAGGTAAATAACGTGAGAGTAATTAAGAGGAGAGTTAAGACGGTAGTAAAGTAGAGGTCTTTCACTCAGAGTGTAGTTAATGCATGGAATGGTCTTCCCTGGAAAGGTAGTGACAGCAGATACAGTGGATAAGTTTTAATTGGAATTAGATAGGTACCTGGAAGGATTGGAGAGGAAGGGGTACAGGGATGTTGGCAGGACTTGTAGGTAACTTGAGGATGGATGGATGATGGATGGATGATTGCGTACGGTACATCCGTGCTGAGTGTGATGTCGGTGCGAGGGTCTCGTCAAGAGATAGTGTGTGGTCAGTGTTGCACATTCTTCAAACAAACACAAACAAAAAATTCCCCGTTTAACAACCTGGTGATGTCCCTAAGCCGAACAGAGGGGCCACCAATTTCAATATATGTCTGTGAGGATATAGCAACACACCCTGCTCCTCCGCTCTTTCGGGGGCTATGCCAATAACGTGGAGAGCTTTGCATTCTACAGAATCCAGGAGTGAAATGCACGAATTGGAAGCACTACTCCATTGGGAATAAAGTACTCCATTCAGCAAGGGAGCAAAAGCATTTCTAAACCTGGAGGATCATATTTCTGAACAAGGACTTGGCATGACGGAGGATACACAGTCTGTAGCTGGTCATGAGTCCATTTTGTAGAGATGGAGAAATTATCTGATCAAGGGAGTAAACAGGAGAGGAAGTGGAGGAGTGGATATGCTAGATGATTCCTCCGAAGTCAGGGTGATTCGCTTTGAACTGGATGATGGAAGATACTGTCGCGCGGACCCTTTGGTTAATACCAGGGCTCGCGGATGGACCAAAAACGGCTTTACTTGGAGGCGACGACCGAACACGGATTTAACTATGAAACGCGGGCGGAAGAAGGAAAGTGGAAGCTGCGGTAAAAGCGCTTACCTTGTGGAAGGCGAACAAACTCAAACGGACACGGGTGTAACAAGGAATGAAAAATAATGCAGGGGTTTATTCAAATAAAAGGTAGGGACAGGTAAACGCGACGATAAATCTAATTCTTAATTTGGGATCCCACACACCAGACTTCAGAAACGAACAAGGGAATATGAATTAATAAAATAAAACGTCATGTACTTGTAAATGTGGGGTGTGAGTGCAGCCTTATCTCGTCTGTAGTCTTGCAGTGTAACACGGCCCCGTTCCATGCCGCTCTCTCCGTCCGCCTCCGAGCACCACCAGGCCTCGCTCCAAGCACCACCAGGCCTCGCTCCAAGCACCACGCGTCCAACACAGGCTAGCAGCTCCACACGAGGTCGATCTCCACACACGATCGGTCGGCCAAGTCCCAGTCAGCTCTCCCAAGAGTTGGACGTGCCAGAGAGACAAAGAACGTGCAAGAAGCAAGTGAACTCCACTCAACTCAAGAGAACTCCAGAAACAAGCCAGCGAACTCGGGCTAGGACTCGGGCTAGGACTCGGGCTAGGACTGCGCATAGAGTTCGGCGCGTCCTTTTTAGAGCCTTGCGGCGGTGACGTCAGCCTCGCCGCGCCACCCAATCAGTGCCCTCCACCGATTCACAGGGCTGGAGCGTGGTCATAGCACGTAGCGTGTAGCGTGGCCTAGCGGAGGTGTAGCTAGCTGCGGTCCATGCGGCGGTGCCCTGAACTGGCTTCCTGTACGTTTTCTTCCAAAGTCTTGCCAGGGAAGGGAATTTAATTAATGTGTGCACTAAAGGGCCTAACTAAGTGTCTACAGGTGTGCATTGCCATAAGGGACAAAGGTTTGATGACCAGGTTGGACACACGGGGACGTTATTCTTAATCCCTATACTATCTAACACTCTATCATCCTGGTATGTTCACAAGCAGACATCTTCACCCGACAAACCGGACTAACAGAACTTATTACAGGTAGATTCCCTATCGCGACAGTCGAATACCTACCTACACAGATCTATCTGGCTCTAGATATTGCTTTTCCCCCAGACATAACAATACCTTTAAAGTGTTAGACTAGTATCTGCTCCTTTACAGGTAGGGAAACAGAGTGGAAAACCTACAGTATCATGTGGAATGATACACAAAGTGCAAATGAGCCTTGAAAAAGAACTAAACCTGAAGAAAGTGCCTTGAAAAGTTTAGCGTCCACTGGGAGAGGAGGTGAAAGGATTCCATTGACAGGGACTTGCTGATTGCAAGCACAGAGGAAGTCGGCGAGCCAGGGATGAAAGTAGCCTTAGATGCCACAGGCAGAAAGCTTGGCGGGCAGAGCAGGGTGTTAGATGTATCAAACGTCCGTGATATATCCTTGGAGACATCCCTGAGTTCTTGTTTAGGATTCAAGGCCTCTAGCTATTGTTCAGAGAGAAGCAGCAGCACATACAAAGAGGAAGAGATACCTATATATGACAAGACATCAGGATGTACTGTACAATCGTATATCAAGTGAGAGTGAGTGAGGGGCAGATGAGCTTGCATTAGGGTGAGAGTGATGGATAAGAGTGTGAGGGTTGAGTGTGAGGGTGAGGGTGAGTGTGATGGTGAAAGTGAGAATGAGTGAGTGTGAGAGGGTGCATGTGAGGGTGAGTGAGTGTGAGTGAGTGTGAGTGAGTGAAGGTGAGTGTGAGGATGAGTGATTGTGAGAGGGTGCATGTGAGGGTGAGTGAGTGTGAGTGAGTGAGTGAGTGAAGGTGAGTGTGAGGATGAGTGAGTGTGAGAGGGTGCATGTGAGGGTGAGTGTGAGAGTGTGTGCGATGGTGAGTGTGAGAATGAGTGTGAGTGAGGGAAGGTGAGTGTGAGGATGAGGGTAAGAATGAGTGTGAGCATGAAGGTAAAAACAAGAGAATGATAGAGAGGGAAAGAGAGTGATGGAGAGAGAGAATCGTTTTGGAAACAATATTATAGGAGCTGTCGATGCTGTGAGCTGAATAAATGATTGACAAGCGAGTGGAAGAATAGATTACGTCACAACCCTACTCAGTAGCCCTGCAGAGGAAAGCTCCAGATATTTCGCTGCATCAACAGCTTTTGTTATAAACAGAATGTGAAATGGAGACTTTCACAAGAACATGGTCAAAGAAGCCAGGCCGTGTTCAGATTGAACAAGAGCATCGACCAAAAAAAAAAAATTTAAACATTTTTCGGTTCAGCAATAAAACTGATTCATTTGTCGAGACCTGGGAATTAAAACTGAATGATTGCATGAACTTTACTGTCTCAGTGAAAGCTTCGAGCGCCATTCTGTTTATCTGTGCGTGCGTTTTATCATCGGTCTGTGTTCAGTCAGCTGATTGTAGTGGCACTTCGAATCACCACGTGGGAAGAAGCCAGAGTTAGGGTTGTTGTTTCGTATATGGAGCCTGTGGCTGCTGGTTGCATCATTTTCTGCAAGCACCGCTGTGCCGCTGATGCAGTGCCCCCGTTACCAGTCAGCTGACCCCAGGATGAAGACAGGTCGAGTCAAACCATCTGGTGTTGATTCAACGGTGCTACAGGGGCTCGAACTCAAGAACCCGAACATCCTAAGCCGGCCATCTTAACCGTTAAGCCAACACCAGACTTAAGAGTACAAACAAGGTTTGAATGTGTCATCGGAGCGATAAACCACACATAGCAACAAATTATTGTACTTGAGGAACCAGAGCCAGAAATTGTTAAGTGAATTCATGTGATATAATAGTCTGAAAATGTAATCAAAAGCAGCAGTGACGCCCCAGCTTGAGCCAGGGTAAAGCTTGTCAAAGTAACGAAATTGAAACATTGAATTTAGCTCAGTGAAGGGAGATGGCCTACTTTGATCAAGATATTGACACACTCACTACAGGTAAATTGAAACGAATAATCTTCATTAACTGACAAAAAAATCCTGTAAATTGAAGGGGGGGGGGGGGGGGGGGAATTCAAAGAGTTAAATGAATGAGATACTCACAACATTACAAGAAAAGGTAAAAACATAGATTGAGATACATATATGTGTGTATACAGTTGTGGCCAAAAATATTGGCACCCTTGCACTTCTTTCAAATAACTCACAATTTTCTCTAAAAATAAGTTGAAATTCACAAAAGTATTTGGTCTCCACAATTATTTATTTCACTGTTAATATTACAGAACCTTTGTTTTTGACTCAGAACTTAATATATCCTTTTAAATCAGAAAATAAAAAGAAATGGCATTGACAAAATTATTGAGACCATAGACTTCATATTTGGTAGCACAGACTTTGGACAAAATAACTGCAGTCAAGTGCTTCCTATAGCCATGAATGAGCTTCCAACACCTCTCTACTGGCAGTTTGGCCCACTCTTCTTGTGCAAACTGATCCAGTTCTCCCAGATTTGAAGAGTGCCTTCTCCCAACTGTTGTTTTCAGATCTCCCCACAGGTGTTCAATGGGATTTAGATCTGGACTCATTGCTGGCCGCTTCAGAACAGTCCAGCGTTTTGTCTTGAACCATTCCTGGGTGCTTTTTGAAGTGTGTTTGGGGTTATTGTCCTGCTGCGAGACCCATGATTTTCGATGGAGACCCAGCTTTCTGACACTGGGTTGAACATTGTGCTCCAAAATGCCTTGGTAATAATCTCCTGATTTCATGATACCATGCACACATTCAAGGTACTCATTGCCAGAGGCAGCACAGCAATCCCAAAACATCACTGAGCCTCATCCATGTTTGACTGTAGGGAAGGTGTTCTTTGCTTTGAAGGCTTAATTTTGTTTTCTGTAAACATAGAGATGATGTGCTTTACCAAAAAGCTCGAATTTGGTCTCATCTGTCCACAGGACATTCTCCAAGAAGGATTTTGGCTTGTTCAGGTGTATTTTGGCAAACTCCAGTCAGGCTTTCTTATGTCTCTCCTCAGCAGTGGGGTCCTCCTGGGTCTCCTACCATAGAATCTCCTTTCATTGAGTTGGTGACGGATGGTGCGAGTTGAAACTGTCGTACCTTGTGTCTGAAGGTCAGCTTGAATCTGTTTGGCAGTTGATCGAGGTGCTTTCTCCACCATTTCAACAATCCTTCACTGTAATATTTAATCACGTTTTCTCTTGCGGCCACGTTCAGGGAGGTTGGCTACAGAGCCATGAGCCTTAAACTTCCTGATAACATTGCGTATGGTGGACACAGGAACATCAAGGTCTCTGGAGATGGACTTGTAGCCTTGAGATTGTCCATGCTTGGCTACAATCGTGTGTCTGACCTCCTCAGACAATGTTCTGGTTTTCTTTCTTTTCTCCATGCTCATTGCCGTACACACACTGACACAAAACAGCAGAATGACTCCTTTTCTCCATTTAAACTGGTTGAATGAGTGACTTTTATATTGCCGGCACCTGCAACTCACCACAGGTGAGTTCAATTCCAAAGTAAAGGAGAATCACCTGCTTGAAATCTAATTATTTCTCACAACTTCTAAAAGGTGCCAATAATATAGTCCAGGCCATTTTAGGATTTCTGTGTGGAATGAGCTAGGATTCAGTAATTTTTTCAGCTTTTTTTGTTTTGTTCCACTGCAAACCAAAGAAATACATATGTGGATACAAAAATATTTTCTAATTTCAACAATTTTCTGGAAGAAATGGTGCATTATTTGAAAAAAGTGCAAGAGTGCAAATATTTTTTTGGCCACGACTGTGTGAATATATATATATATATATATATATATATATATATATATATATATATATATATATATATATATATATATATATATATATATATATATATATATATATACATATATATATATATATATATATATATACCAAACTTCTGGTATGCACCGATCTCTCCCGTGGTATGTCCTAAGGGTGTTTTTTTTTTGTTTTTTTAACAAAAAAATTTTTGGGGGAAACAATTTTTGAATTTTGGTTTTTTTAACTTAAATCTTCAACATCAATTGTTTATAAAATGTAATATCACGTATATTACAAATAAATTTGTGCAAAGGTATTCTTTGTATTATGATTGGTGTAAACTGTAAACCATGACAAAACAGCAACTCAGGTACAGTCATCGATCTATATATCTACATACCTGGGCAGTGTCTGTGTTGTCACTGAACTCCTCCCTCACACTTTTGTATCTGTGGTTGTGAAGTATTATTAATAACGAGGTTGTGAAGTGTTTTGAATTACGTGGTGGTGAGGTGTTTTGAATTACGTGGCAGTGAGGTGTTTTGAATTACGTGGCAGTGAGGTGTTTTGAATTACGTGGCAGTGAGGTGTTTTGAATTACGTGGCGGTGAGGTGTTTTGCATTACGTGGTGGTGAGGTGTTTTGAATTACGTGGTGGTGAGGTGTTTTGAATTACGTGGTGGTGAGGTGTTTTGAATTACGTGGTGGTGAGGTGTTTTGCATTACGTGGTGGTGAGGAGTTTTGAATTACGTGGTGGTGAGGTGTTTTGAATTACGTGGTGGTGAGGTGTTTTGAATTACGTGGTGGTGAGGTGTTTTGAATTACGTGGTGGTGAGGTGTTTTGAATTACGTGGTGGTGAGGTGTTTTGAATTACGTGGTGGTGAGGTGTTTTGAATTACGTGGTGGTGAGGTGTTTTGAATTACGTGGTGGTGAGGTGTTTCGAATTACGTGGTGGTGAGGTGTTTCGTATTACGTGGTGGTGAGGTGTTTTGAATTACGTGGTGGTGAGGTGTTTTGAATTACGTGGTGGTGAGGTGTTTTGAATTATGTGGTGGTGAGGTGTTTTGAATTTCGTGGTGGTGAGGTGTTTTGAATTACGTGGTGGTGAGGTGTTTTGAATTACGTGGTGGTGAGGTGTTTTGAATTACGTGGTGGTGAGGTGTTTTGAATTACATGGTGGTGAGGTGTTTTGAATTACGTGGTGGTGAGGTGTTTTGAATTACGTGGTGGTGAGGTGTTTTGAATTACGTGGTGGTGAGGTGTTTTGAATTACGTGGTGGTGAGGTGTTTTGAATTACGTGGTGGTGAGGTGTTTTGAATTACGTGGCAGTGAGGTGTTTTGAATTACGTGGCGGTGAGGTGTTTTGAATTACGTGGTGGTGAGGTGTTTTGAATTACGTGGCGGTGAGGTGTTTTGAATTACGTGGTGGTGAGGTGTTTTGAATTACTTGGTGGTGAGGTGTTTTGAATTACGTGGTGGTGAGGTGTTTTGAATTACGTGGTGGTGAGGTGTTTTGAATTACGTGGTGGTGAGGTGTTTTGAATTATGTGGTGGTGAGGTGTTTTGAATTACGTGGTGGTGAGGTGTTTTGAATTACGTGGTGGTGAGGTGTTTTGAATTACGTGGTGGTGAGGTGTTTTGAATTACGTGGTGGTGAGGTGTTTTGAATTACGTGGCAGTGAGGTGTTTTGAATTACGTGGCGGTGAGGTGTTTTGAATTACGTGGTGGTGAGGTGTTTTGAATTACGTGGCGGTGAGGTGTTTTGAATTACGTGGTGGTGAGGTGTTTTGAATTACTTGGTGGTGAGGTGTTTTGAATTACGTGGTGGTGAGGTGTTTTGAATTACGTGGTGGTGAGGTGTTTTGAATTACGTGGTGGTGAGGTGTTTTGAATTACGTGGTGGTGAGGTGTTTTGAATTACGTGGTGGTGAGGTGTTTTGAATTACGTGGTGGTGAGGTGTTTTGAATTACGTGGTGGTGAGGTGTTTTGAATTACGCGGTGGTGAGGTGTTTTGAATTACGTGGTGGTGAGGTGTTTTGAATTACGTGGTGGTGAGGTGTTTTGAATTACGTGGTGGTGAGGTGTTTTGAATTACGTGGTGGTGAGGTGTTTTGAATTACGTGGTGGTGAGGTGTTTTGAATTACGTGGTGGTGAGGTGTTTTGAATTACGTGGTGGTGAGGTGTTTTGAATTACGTGGTGGTGAGGTGTTTTGAATTACGTGGTGGTGAGGTGTTTTGAATTACGTGGTGGTGAGGTGTTTTGAATTACGCGGTGGTGAGGTGTTTTGAATTACGCGGTGGTGAGGTGTTTTGAATTACGCGGTGGTGAGGTGTTTTGAATTACGCGGTGGTGAGGTGTTTTGAATTACGCGGTGGTGAGGTGTTTTGAATTACGTGGTGGTGAGGTGTTTTGAATTACGTGGTGGTGCGGTGTTTTTAATTTCGTGGTGGTGAGTAATTGTTCCAAACTTCCAGTCTGCACCTACCCCTCCCATATGTATGTGCCGAGGGGTTCTTTCTTGAATTTATAAATATTTTTTCAACCTAAATCTTCAACCTAAGTTGCTTATAAAAATGTAACATCACAAACACTACAAATACATTTGTGCAAAATAATTGTTTGTATTTTGATTCGTGTAAATCATGACAACACAGCAACTCAGGTACAGTCATTATCCTCAGCTAAAATAAGCCCATTCCTCAGTAACGACGCTTGGTGAGGCGAGCGTAGCGATCCGAGCCAAGCTCGTGTGTTTATGTACAGTATATATATATATATTTTTTTTTTTCAGATGGATGTTGAGCTGGAAGACCCTCTGTCAGTACTGGTCATTGATGGATGGTGTTTTTTGAGAAGAGTGGGAGAGTTATCACCGGCACCCTGGACAGATTACAAATTCCTTCCTTTGACTGACTGCTGGGAAAACAATAGCGAACCACACAGTGTACCCAAATCATACAGCTTACACAAATCATCCAACATTCCCAAATCATGCAGTGTACCCAAATCATACAGCGTACACAAATCATCCAACATACCCAAATCATGCAGTGTACCCAAATCATACAGCTTACACAAATCATCCAACATACCCAAACCACAGTGTACCCAAATCATACAGCTTACACAAATCATCCAACATACCCAAATCATGCAGTGTACCCAAATCATACAGCTTACAACAAATCATCCAACATACCCAAACCACAGTGTACCCAAATCATACAGCTTACACAAATCATCCAACATACACCAAATCATGCAGTGTACCCAAAACACCCAATGTACTCAAACCACACAGTGTACCCAAACCACTCAATGTACCCAAACCCCACAGTGTACCCAAATCATGCAACATATCCGAACTATGAAATGTACCCAAACCACACAGCGTATTCAAACCAACAAATGTATACGAACCACGCAGAGTACCAAAACCATGCAATGTACCCTCCAACGTACCCGAACTGAACCACCAAGCAAAATCAATCTACCTACTATGACCAAACCTCCCAGCACGACCAAACCACCCAGCATGCCCAAACCACCCAGCATGCCCAAACCACCCAGCATGCCCAAACCACCCAGCACAACCAAACCACCCAGCACAGTAAAACCACCGAGCACGTAAAACCACCCAGCACGTAAAACCACCCAGCACATAAAACCACCCAGCACAACCAACTCACCCAGCACAACCAAACCACCCAGCACAACCAAACCACCCAGCACAACCAAACCACCCAGCACAACCAAACCACCCAGCATGTAAAACCACCTAGCACGTAAAACAACGAAGAACGTAAAACCACCCAGCATGTAAAACCACCCAGCACGTAAAACCACCCAGCACGTAAAACCACCCAGCATGTAAAACCACCCAGCATGTAAAACCACCCAGCATGTAAAACCACCCAGCATGTAAAACCACCCAGCATGTAAAACCACCCAGCACATAAAACCACCCAGCACAACCAACTCACCCAGCACAACCAAACCACCCAGTATGTAAAACCACCCAGCATGTAAAACCACCCAGCACATAAAACCACCCAGCACAAAAAACCACCCAGCACAACCAACTCACCCAGCACAACCAAAGCACCCAGCACAACCAACTCACCCAGCATGTAAAACCACCTAGCATGTAAAACCACGCAGCACATAAAACCACCCAGCACATAAAACCACCCAGCATGTAAAACCACCCAGCACATAAAACCACCCAGCACAACCAACTCACCCAGCACAACCAAAGCACCCAGCACAACCAACTCACCCAGCATGTAAAACCACCTAGCACGTAAAACCACGCAGAACGTAAAACCACCCAGCATGTAAAACCACCTAGCACGTAAAACCACGCAGCACGTAAAACCACCCAGCACGTAAAACCACCCAGCATGTAAAACCACCTAGCACGTAAAACCACGCAGCACGTAAAACCACCCAGCATGTAAAACCACCCAGCACATAAAACCACCCAGCACAACCAACTCACCCAGCACAACCAAACCACCCAGTATGTAAAACCACCTAGCATGCAAAACCACCCAGCACATAAAACCACCCAGCACAACCAACTCACCCAGCACAACCAACTCACCCAGCACAACCAACTCACCCAGCACACCCAACTCACCCAGCACAACCAACTCACCAAGCACAACCAACTCACCAAGCACAACCAACTCACCCAGCACAACCAAACCACTCAGCACAACCAAAGCACCCAGCATGTAAAACCACCCAGCACGTAAAACCACTCAGCATGTAAAACCACTCAGCACATAAAACCACCCAGCATAACCAACTCAGGCAGTACAACCAAACCACCCAGTATGTAAAACCACTCAGCACATAAAACCACCCAGCATAACCAACTCAGGCAGTACAACCAAACCACCCAGTATGTAAAACCACCCAGCACATAAAACCACCCAGCACATAAACCACCCAGCACATAAAACCACGCAGCACATAAAACCACCCAGCACGTAAAACCACGCAGCACATAAACCACCCAGCACATAAAACCACTCAGCACGTAAAACCATCCAGCAAGAACAAACCACCCAGCACAACCAACTCACCCAGCACAACCAAACCACACAACACGGCCTTTTCCCAGTAACCGCTTGGGTAGGATTGAGGCTCTTTAAAGAAGTTTGATCGATTGGTTGATGGGAAATCAAAGATACTTCGGCGTTTCTTCAACTGATGCGAATGCAGTGTCTCATTCCGAGAACGTTTGGAACGGCCCTATGTAATCTTTTAAAACAGCAATATGAGGTTGATATTTCACGTTCATGTTATTAAAACATTACTTTGGAATGTGTTAACAAAAACATTTACCCATAAAATTAAACGATTGTGAATGAAGACTTTTTTTGAGACAGCCTCCTATTTGGTGATCGTTTAAACGCAGGAGAAACAAAACAGGTTTTTGTGAAGTCGGACAAGGCCCGATGCTGAGCAACACTGGGGCCTTTTTGTTAGCGGTCGCTCGCATGGTGGATGCAGGATTTCCAGGTGGTGGTGTTTGTGCACCATTATACCAAATTAAAAACTTTGTGATCGCAATTGCTTTGAGCTGAAAAAAAAAAATTATTTGAAATATGAAGATGATAAAACCATTTGGAAACAATCACCGTAACCCAAATTAATCGTGTATTTTTTTCCTTTCTTAAATTTATAATTTTAAATTTTAATCTTCTCTTCTTTTTAATCTTTAAATTTTAATTTTAAATTTTAATCTTCTCTTCTTTTTAATCTTTAAATTTATAATTTTAAATTTTAATCTTCTCTTCTTTTTAATCTTTAAATTTTAATTTTAAATTTTAATTTCTCTTAATTTTAATTTTCCTATGAAGAATCAATTCTCTTAATTAAAAAAAAAAATTCTTTCTCAAGCGTCCCTCCGTGTTAACTTTGTGGGGCACATCGCAGGCCTACTACAACGTGTTCCCCGTCACATTAATCATAATATTTCAAGTGGCAAACATATTCTTCGCATGCATCACAAGTTTGTCGCAATCCTCAATGGGTTTTGAAAACTTCTCTTGTCCGTTCACAGGTTTTCCCTTTCTCTAATCTTGTTTCCCCTTTGTCCTCACACTCTTTCGCTAGGCCCTTCCTCCAATCTTGTCTGCCGCTCTTTAAAAACAGGAAAACAGTTCCGTGGTCATGCTCAATGCCAGGAAGCAGTTGCCTGTTTGAGGATTAACACAGCAAGCTTTCTTTCTGCTGAACCCCGGCAATACGAGCGCGAGACTGAAATGCAAGGCTCCGTGGCCAGGCCATGAACCCGTAGTCAGAAAAGTCAATGTGCATTATTTTTCTGTACACACATTGAGGCTCATGGAAGAGCTGCGGAGAATGGGGCTCAGGTTGAAACTGAGAAGTCCTTCATGTGAATGTTTACACAACCACCAGGATTTGGATGCCGGCTGCGTCTTGGATCGTGGCCAGGTGAAACACCTAGTTTCAACACCAGGTTCAAACTCATGGGAGATGGGGGTTGTCCAGGCGACTGTGCCTGGTGGAGCAGGGAATGAAAGAAGGAGAGGGGTGTAAAGGAGTGCGAGGGGACTATGAGCTGTTTCGGCCTCAGACCCCGTATCGTTTACAGTCCGTCTGAGCGTGCGCTTCCTGTACTCGGCCAGCTTGGCCGCCGGCAGTCTGATGGAGCATGGCAGTGGAAAAAAAGTGGAACACAGAGCAGGGAAAAGGAGAAAGGAAGGTGGGAGGAGGTGCTGGTAAGAGCTGGGAGATGTGAGGAGGGGATGATCACAGAGAAAAGGAGAGAGATTTAGGAGCAAGGGAGGGTACACAGGGTCGTGAAAAGGGATGGAGAGTTTCCGGAGCCTTTTCGAGTGGGTTATAACCTATGCGTGTAAATCCAGGCCCATTCTTTAGCCAATTTACTTTGCAGTATCAAGTGAAGGGTTGGCAGGATAGCACAGAGGTGGAGTATACCTGCATTTAACCTGTCTATAGTTCCCAACCTGACTATAAACTGTCACTCTGATGCTTCAAAGGTGAGGTGTTGTATAAAGAGTGGGCTGTCCTTCAGAGGGCTGTCAACCTGGGTGTCCCATTTGCCAGGACGACGGCCTGGTGGATGTGAAAGGTCCCACGGTGTCTTTCAGAAAGGGTAACTAATTGTGTGCCCGACCCTGGCCAAATTCCTGCCATGAGAATACCGCTGGGAAGAGCAATGGCAAACCGCCCAGTGTATTCTGTGCCCAGTAGCTGTTTTGGCAGCGCCAGACGCTCTGGAAAGAGCGTGGCCATGATTTCATGAAACGGAACAGATCGAATGAACGTGTAATATCTCATTCAGACAACCAACGTCCCTTGTCTGCTACTCATTCCATCTTTTGCTGTGGCTTTTGTCACTTTCTCCTCCTCTTATTCCTTTGCTGGACCAAGGAAGACTTTCATCCTGAGTATGATGAGGGATATTTAGTCAAGCTATTCCCAGAAAGCAATACCTGCTCCAGGTCTTTCAATACATTTACAACATGAAAAACTAAATCAATTCTCTTGCTTCTGCAACTCTCCATCAAGTCATTTTTACATTTTCTTTTTTCGTTATTTACTGCATAGAGAAATTGGCTATAAACAGAGAAGCAACTCTGGCCTTTCGGCAACAAAGCCAAGCTTGGCAGTATCCTGAAAAAAGCTCGGCAATAGCTCGACAAATGAGTCGGTGGTTGGGTTTGGTGGCTGGCTTTGCTTTATGGTCGGCCCAGGAGAGGTTGCGGTTAATAGTAATGCCTAAAAGTTCAATACATTGAACCTCCTCCATTGATTGACACTGGAAATATATAGGCGGGTTCGTTTGAGGATCCTTCTATAGCGACAGGATGTGCGACTTGCCAGGATTCAACAATACAGTTGTACTATAGAGATTCTGCTGTACCATGGAAATCCAGCTGTACCATGGAGGACTAGCTGTACCAAAGCATAGACATCCAGGCGTACCATGGAGGACTAGCTGTACCAAGGCATAGACATCGAGCTGTACCATGGAGGACTAGCTGTACCAAAGCATCGACATCCAGGCGTACCATGGAGGACTAGCTGTACCAAAGCATAGACATCCAGGCGTACCATGGAGGACTAGCTGTACCAAGGCATAGACATCCAGCCGTACCATGGAGGACTAGCTGTACCAAGGCATAGACATCCAACTGTACCATGGAGGACGAGCTGTACCAAGGCATAGACATCCAGCTGTACCATGGAGGACTAGCTGTACCAAGGCATAGACATCCAACTGTACCATGGAGGACGAGCTGTACCAAGGCATAGACATCCAGCCGTACCATGGAGGACGAGCTGTACCAAGGCATAGACATCCAACTGTACCATGGAGGACGAGCTGTACCAAGGCATAGACATCCAACTGTACCATGTAGGACTAGCTGCACCAAGGCATAGACATCCAGCCGTACCATGGAGGACTAGCTGTACCAAGGCATAGACATCCAACTGTACCATGGAGGACGAGCTGTACCAAGGCATAGACATCCAACTGTATCATGTAGGACTAGCTGCACCAAGGCATAGACATCCAGCCGTACCATGGAGGACTAGCTGTACCAAGGCATAGACATCCAACTGTACCATGGAGGACGAGCTGTACCAAGGCATAGACATCCAACTGTACCATGGAGGACGAGCTGTACCAAGGCATAGATATCCAGCCGTACCATGGAGGACTAGTTGTACCAAGGCATAGACATCCAACTGTACCATGGAGGACGAGCTGTACCAAGGCATAGACATCCAACTGTACCATGGAGGACTATCTGTACCAAGGCATAGACATCCAGCCGTACCATGGAGGACTAGCTGCACCAAGGCATAGACGTCCAACTGTACCATGGAGGACTAGCTGTACCAAGGCATAGACATCCAACTGTACCATGGAGGACGAGCTGTACCAAGGCATAGATATCCAACTGTACAATGAAGGACTAGCTGTACCAAGGCAAAAAGATCCAACTGTACCAAGGCGTAGAGATCCAGCTGTACCTTGGAGGTTCTGTTGTACCAAGGCATAAAGATCCAGCTGTACCATGGATGTCCTGGTTTTTTTTGTTTGTTTGTTTGTTTTTGTATACAGAATCGAGGCTCGTGAAAGAGCTAACATTTATCACACAAAAAAAATCAAACAGACACACAAAATATATAATAAGGGGAGCGGTAGACAAGCTGGGGAGAGAAGAGGAAGCACACAACCACAACATTTGAGAGCAGGGACATCGGGAGATCTGTGGGAGGGAGAGGACTTTGGGGGAGAAGGCGTGGGAAGGGAGGGGGGGGGGTGGGAGAAGTATAAAACACAAGGACACTGCAAGGACTTCCAGCAAAGCAGTTGGTATTTCAAAAAAGTGGATTTGGGGTGAAATTAGTGGGGGTAGAAAAGATCAAGGTTTTGGATGGGGGAAGATAAGAGATGGTGGTGAACAGCCGTTTTAAAGACCTGGAGGGTGGAGTGGGATTGAAGGGAGTGAGGGAGTTTGTTCCAGAGGCGGGAGAAAAGAGGAATGAAGGAGTGAAGGTGAGCAGCGAGCCTAGATTTTGGCAGTTTTTGTACTTTTTGGTTGTACCAAGATATAAAGATCCAGCGGTACCAGTGAGATCCAGATAAACTGTGGAGGTCCAGTAGTACCATGAAGACTTTCTTGTTTTTAAGACTTCCTTAAACGTCAATTGTTTTTAATATTAGTAGTGGTTTCAAACAGATGAAGAGATGCATCTAGTTAAATAAAATAGCCCCAAGTGGGCTGACGGTCATCTCTTGAGGTTGTTGTTCATACGTCTGCTGATTCGGGGGACTCTCTCCCCAACCACCTCTCCCCTCCCCCAATGATCCCTTGGCAGCCCCAGTGATATGAAATCTAAAAATCGAAACTAGAGCGATTATGTGGGCTCCTATCTTGTATCCATGTGTCAAGTTTCAGAACAATCAGCAGGGTGATAAGGGAGGAGCAGCAAAAATATCAAAAAGGTAACGGACTACCAGACGGACATCCTGACATCACGACCCATTTTATAAGGTCAGACATCTCTTCGACATTGAGATGAGGTGACCTCATAAGATGTCCAGCACAAACATCAAACTACAAGAATTGGTGAGTGAGTTAATATCTAAAGAATAAGAACTCGGGAGTTCATAGAACACCTTACCTCATGCAGTCTTGAGAAAAAGGACACGTGAAGGGTCTTTTCAACTCTTGCTTTGCGCTTCCAAGCCCAATCTATATTTCCTACGAGCCGCCATTTTGTCTGAATCTCGATATTCCCCAGCGGAAAAAGCTGAGAGTGCAAGTGGCAAATTTGATTGGTTGAGATGCTGTAAAATGGCACAATATTTTCTCCAAGTGCTGCTAAACCGGATGGAGGTGTTGGGAAGTGCCAACAAGGCTATTTGTGTTCTTCAGTGTTCAAGTATATAATTGAATTGAAATTAAATAAAGATTTTAAAGGTTGTAAAAACAAACAAACCTTTTTCGAAAGTTTACCGCCATTGATGCAGCGTCTTTTATACCACTTGATTACTCCCGCCAGGGAGTAATGCATTCGATCGTGTGCGTGTGTGTGTTCGTGTGTTTGTGAACAAGATATCTGGAAAAGTTCTGAACGGATTTGGATGAAAGTTGGTGGGATGATTTCCCTTGGGATAAGGAAGAATTGATTAGTTTTTGGTGAAGCTCAGGATATTATTCCAGATCCAGGAATTTTTTGAAGGATTGTTTACCATTGGAAGATAGGGCTCATTTTTAAAAAACATTATCTTCTATATATTCTATATTTAACATTGTGATATGAAAATAGTTTTCATATTTGTTGTAAATGTAGTTTAAACTCGTGGTTATGCGTTAGAGCGGTGTATTTTGTTAGCAGCGTCATCTTCAAGGTTCTTTTTTTTTCTTTCTAATAAAGACATATTCTGTCATTTTAAAACCACCAAAGTGTGTATTTGGTTTCCCCGTTTCATAAAATGTATCGTTTCATACGTATAATGCTTTAAAACTGTTTTTTTGGTTTTTTACCTCAGAAGAGATATCAACATTTATTTACCTCAGCGAATGTCAATCGCGGTGTCAGTATTTGATGAACTTATAAAGGCTTAGGTGAGTTATAAGTCTGACAAGCATGTGCACGGGATTCTTCCCAGAAGAATGAGTGGTCGCATTAGCTTGTACGACTTAAAATGAGCGAGTTTTGTTTGGCGTTTGGGCCAGTTTTACATGTTGTATCCCTAAGGAATGAAACGAACGTTTTCCTGGCTTACAATTTTATTTGAAGTCACACCTGCCTCAAAATACACTCACTTATATAGAATTGAACGCTGAATCCGAAAATGTAAGTGAAATTGCCTTTTTTTTTTTTAACATTATCTTCTATATATTCTAAATATATATCTGTGCAGTGTCTGTGTTGTGTTGTCTTGTGTTGTGTTGTCTTGTCTTGTCTTGTGTTGTCTTGTGTTGTCTTGTCTTGTGTTGTCACTGAACTACTCCCTCAAACTTTTGTGAAATCGTACTATTCCAACTTGACCCACGGCGGGAGTTTGCGCTCTACTGAGTGGCGTTCTAGTTTAACATGTTACAGAAGTTATTCGTACCTGTTGCTTGTGCCCTTTATGATGACTCCAAAAAACAATGTTTCCTGTTTGGAATGATAATGAATTTTGTTTGACTGCCAGACGGAGTAAAAAATTTTTTTATGTCACTCCAATATCAATCGGAACGAGATTCCGTAAAATTTTCCAAATTCAGAGCCAAAGTACTGCTATCCTGCAGGTTCATTTCCTGATTCATGTTCTTCAGTGTTCAAAATGTAAAATTCAATTGAGACTTGAACGGCACTCGGGAAGGCGAAACAAACAGAGTGAATGAAATAGCTCATCCCTGCATTTCCCCTCCATGCAAGCTTTGCGAATGGAGTTAAGACACAGACATACCAGCATGATAGTTCAGAATTGGTAGAAAGGGGTCATGGGGGGGTATGTGAATGGCACAGAGGGGATAATACCTCCAAGTTGTCTGCGTAGCGATTAGAAACAGAATCGTATCTGAAAATAAACTGTGCTGGTGCATTTACACTGGGTAGTGCAGCGCAGAATGTGCTACCATTCTGAGATTGTTAAGACAGTTGTCCCATCTGCTAGCACATTGCTGTGAATGGTAAAGATCCCAGTACGCCTTTCAGGTAGAGTTGGACTTTGTTTATGTGGGATTCCACTGGCGAGCTTACAAATTCCTACCTGTCAATTACCTAGCCAATATATAGCTGGTGTAGATGGTGTCAGAAAGCAGACTAACTTCTGATTAACAAGGCCTACAGGATTATTCAACACTTGCTGGTGGGTTTCTGAGTTGTTAAATGCATGAGAGGGCAGACATAGGGGGTCAGTTCCACAGATAGAGAAAACAGTGGAAAGAGGTGAAAGATTTAACTTGAGGGCAACAAGGAATGAGTTTGGAGATGAACACTGTAACGTATTATTCTGACTTGTATTTGCATTGTTGTTGTGGTTTATCGGACGCGCTTATTCGTCAGACACGAGTGAATCATCACCGCGTCAATAAACGCGCTTTCCGCTTCCGGCACGATGGAGTCTGCTTGAGTTCGTTACATGGTGTCAGAAGTTCGTTGATATTCACGCCATAAGCCGCCATTCGTCTCCATAAATATGGCATCTCCGAACTTTGATCATCCCTCGATCGACTGGGAGAGTCTGGATCTCTACCAGGAGTTTTGCCGGTTCAGAAATCACGTCAGTTTTGTCTTGTCAGGGCCGCTCGCAGACATAACGAAGCCTCGTCAAGCAGGATGGCTCGGAACGTGGATCGGCGAACAAGGTCGTCAAATCTACCAAACTCTATCTTGGGAGGAAGGAGAGAAAGACGACCCGCAGGAAGTGCTGAACAAATTCCAGAACTATGTGCAGCCCAGAAAGAACAAAAGAGTTGCCAGACACCGACTGAAACAAAGGCGCCAGCGGAGTGGTGAGTCTTTTGATCATTTCATAAAAGATCTGAGGATAATTCTCATGGATTGCGATTACCAAGACCCAGACGACATAATCGTCGATTGCATCATTGATGGCAGCCATGATAAGAGGGTCCAAGAGAAATTACTCGATAGGGGTGAGGAGCTCTCACTAGCTAAAGCTATAGAAATTGGCCAACAGCTAGAGCTCTCGCAGAAACATATGAGAATAGTCCGAGATGAAGATGCTCTCATCTCAGCCCTCAGATCTGAAAACGAACGAACTCAGCACCAGACTCAACGTTGTAAGAGCAAGCCTGATAGGCATACACAAGCCACCGAGCTGTTCAAAGCTGAGAATCGGTTTCGGAATGACGGTCCCTGCAGCAAATGTGGCCAGTCAGTGCACAGGCAAGCCAAGTGTCCAGCAATTAATTCTAGCTGCTCCTACTGCAAGAAGCCTGGTCACTGGTTTGCGGCGTGTCGGAAGAGACTGCGCGACCTAAAGTCCCTTGATGAGGAGACCAGTCTAGATCATGTAGATCTTCCTCAAGAACTCGTCAAGGAATCTGAAATTTTAAGGATCTCCGCTCTACAACCAAGCATCAATACGGCTACTCATGACAAGTGGGCACAGACCGTCACGTTGCTGGGTCAGCCGACTCGGTTCCGGATTGACACGGGTGCAAGGTGCAACACACTAACACTCAACGACTACCAGTTAGTCCAGCACCTCGCAGGCGATCTACAATCGTCGCATAAAGTTCTTAAAACATACTCGAACCATACTATCCATCCTGTCGGTACCGTGACACTCCCTCTCTCTCACAAAAACAAGACCGTTAGAGCCAGTTTTGAGGTCATTGACCTCGATCAGGAGAATGTAATGTCAGGCGCTACCTCGGAAGCCCTAGGCCTCATTGTCAAGCTCGATAAGTTGTCTCTTGTTCAGCCTCTAGTCAATGTGTCTCAGGAAGCAGTAATCTCTGAGTTTCCAGAAGTTGCCAAGACAACTGGAACTCTTCCCGGAACTTATCGGATCAAGCTTGTAGAAGGGTCACAGGGAGTAGTTCACGCTCCTCGCAGACAGCCTGCAGCATTGAGAGAGCAAATAGTTGACAAGCTACAAGAGATGGTCACCGAAGGTCACATCGCGAAGGTAGAACGACCGACTGAGTGGGTGAGTTCCATGGTAGTAGCTCTTCGCAACGGCAAAGTCCGCATCTGTATAGACCCCAAAGACTTAAACAAGTGCACAAAACGTGAGCACTACCCAATGAGAACTGTTCAGGAAGTTTTAGCTCAAATCCCTGGAGCCAAAGTATTTTCTGTGCTTGACGCCCGCAGTGGGTTCATGCAAATTCGCCTTGACGAGCCTTCTTCATTCTTGACCACGTTCAATACACCTGTAGGGAGATACCGCTGGCTGCGTCTCCCTTATGGATTGAGGTGCTCGCCGGAGATATTCCAGCGAATCATGGACCAGATGCTAGAAGGGATAGAATGGGCAACAGCGGTAATGGATGACATTTTAGTTGCTGGTCGTGACATCACCCACCACGACTGTGTACTGAAGCGAGTTATGCAACGAGCTACAAGTTATAACCTGCAACTAAACTTCCGAAAATGCCTCATCCGGCAAACCTCAGTCCCTTATGTAGGCCACCTGCTTACTGCAGAAGGAGTGCTACCAGATCCATTCAAGACGAAGGCAGTTGAGAAAATGCCACGTCCAACAGACAAACAAGGCGTCAAGCGTTTCCTTGGATTCGTTCAGTATTTAGGGAAGTTTATTCCCAACCTAAGTGACACAAGCAAGCCTCTCCGTGATCTCTGCAAGGCGGACGTGGAGTTCTCCTGGCAGTCAGCTCAGGAGCTGTCCTTCAAGAAGCTGAAGCAAGCATGTATTTCGGCCCCGGTCCTTCAGTACTATGATGTAAGTCAGCCAGTTGAAATACAAGCCGATGCCAGCCAAAACGCTGTAGGAGCCTGTTTGCTCCAGAATGGCAACCCTATAGCGTTCACATCACGCAGTATGACCGATACTGAGTGTCGCTACGCTATGATTGAGAAGGAAATGCTCTCAATCGTCCATGCAACAGAAGCATTTCACTACTATATCTTTGGAAAATCAGTAGTGGTATATAATGACCATAAACCCCTTGAGGAAATCTTCAAGAAGCCTCTCCTATCTTCTCCCATGCGTTTACAGCGTATGTTGCTCAAGCTTCAACGGTATGACTTGGAGGTTAACTACTGCCGTGGTTCTGAGATGGTGCTCCCCGACACATTGTCCCGTGCACCTCTACCGGACACCGACTCAGAAGCTGGGAAAGACCTTGAGCCTGTGAACATGTTCCAGTTCCTTGCGATCACGAGTGGGAAATACCTCGAAATCCAGGAAGCTACTCTGAGTCAAATGAGCCTTCTCTGCGGTGTCATTGCAAGTGGATGGCCTGACTCCCGAAAGGAAGTCCCAGCACAGGTCCGTCCGTACTTTGACTCCAGAACGCAATTGGCAGTCTCAGACAGTGTTGTCTACAAAGGCATGCGCCTTGTCATCCCGCCAAGCCTTAGACCCAGAATGCTGAGCTTGATTCATGAATCGCACCTCGGAGTGAACAAGTGTAAGCAGCGTGCTCGCGAGGTCATGTATTGGCCCTCAATGAACTCTGACATCGAAGAAACTGTACGGAATTGTTGCAAGTGTGCAGAGTATCAAAGCGCTCAGCAACGGGAGCCTCTCTTGCCGACTTACACGCCTGATCTTCCATTCATCGAAGTTGGAAGCGACGTTTTTGACTTCGAATCAAAGCAGTATTTGCTCACGGTCGATTATTACTCCAAGTTTGTGGAGGTGGATTGCCTCAAGGACATTACAGCTCGCTCTGTAATCGAAGCTCTCAAGCAGCAGTTTTGTCGGCATGGTATTCCAGAGAAGCTGCGAAGCGATTCCGGAAGTCAGTACACGTCAGAGGAATTTTCTCAGTTTTGCAAAGAATATGGCATAACTCACGACATTGTGTCCCCCAAGCACCAACGAGCCAATGGAGAGGCAGAAAGAGCGATCCAGACAGTGAAAAGGCTCTGGAAGAAGTCAGCAGATAAGTACTTAGCCCTGCTAGACTACCGCACCACTCCACTTGAAGGAATAAACTTGTCCCCGGCTCAGCTCCTAATGGGAAGACGCCCCAGAAACACACTGCCTTGCAACCGCACTCTTCTCATGCCTGCGCGGTATGACCATCACCTTGTGAGATCACGCCTTGACACACAGAAGGAGAAACAAAAATACTATCATGACAAGCCATCTATGTCAGATTTGCCACCGCTCCAGCCGGGAGACAGTGTTAGGATGTTGCCAAACCCGGAGGCCAGGCATTGGATTCCGGCTGTAGTTGAGGCGTGCCACAACAGCCCCCGGTCATATTTGCTGAGGACCCCAAACAATGTGTACCGGCGTAACAGGCTCCATCTCCGCAGAGTGCCTCATTCAGCCAATGTTGGCCCGGTGGGAAGTCAGCCACTCTCTCGCTTTTACTCTTCCCAGGACATGAGGGACTTCCCTGATCCCACCACTCAACAGGACACCCCAGTGGGGAACTGCTGCAAGTCCCCAAGTCCAAGTGAGCAAGCATCTGAATCCCAAAGTCTCCCAACAGTGTCATCGCCTCGAGCCACTGCATCTCCCAGAAATACCAAGTTCATCACAAGGAGCGGCAGAGCGGTTAACCCTCCCAGACGTCTGGATCTTTAAATTTAAATCAATTGATTCACGTGATCTGAATGTGATGCTGTTTGTTAATTAATTCATTGTAAGTTTTACTTTATAGAGTTATTTGCTTTGCTGGTTTCCTTTAAAGTGGCTTCCTTGAAAGAAAGGAGGATGTAACGTATTATTCTGACTTGTATTTGCATTGTTGTTGTGGTTTATCGGACGCGCTTATTCGTCAGACACGAGTGAATCATCACCGCGTCAATAAACGCGCTTTCCGCTTCCGGCACGATGGAGTCTGCTTGAGTTCGTTACAAACACGTGCAACCTTTTTGGGCCAAAGAGAGGTGAAGGGCTGTAAGGTTTGAGGGGGTCAAGGGGCAGGTTCGGAGATTGAATGCCAGATGTGAGGCGGGAGAGTGTTGCAAAGCCACCAACCTGTCTGCGGTGAGAAAGAAGCAAGCAGGCCCTCTGCATCAGATTCTGTCTGAGAAATATCAATTACTCTCATGGCCTTGTTTCAACTGCCTAAATGGGGGTGTGATGAAAAGCAGCAGCAGCTCCGTGCCAAAGTGGAGAGCTCCGTTCCATAATTCTGCGGATGAATGCGGAAAATATCATTCGGGTTTGAGAACAGCCATGGAAGACCTAAGCTCTGCGAATAATTCCAACATGTCGCCCAACTTGGAGATATTGTCAGCCCAAGAAAGATCATTACAGATTATAACGCCAGAGATTTCACCTGAGGCAGGGGTTGATTATAAAACCACCTTTAGAGGCCATTTTTCCCCGCAAAGCGGGGGTTGGCCTTTTTCGGGAACCGTGGTTGTTGTTGTTTTTTTGGTCCCCTTTTTGAAGCAATGTTTTACGGCCGGATGCCCTTCCTAACGCCAACCCTTTTTGCCGCCTTTAGCGACAAACAGGGAATTACCAGTGTACTGGTACTCAATTAGCCGACCTCAGAAGGATGACAGGCTGAGTCAACCCCCCTGGCGTTAATTCAGCGATCGACCGGGATTCGAACCCAGGATCCTGGGATCCTAAGCCGGCACCCTAGCCGCTAGCCCAACACCAGGGTTGATTACAGTAAGTGAATGGGAAGATTTGCCAGACGATCTTTGCGTAGGCACGGGTGAGTGTATGACACTTCCCCTGGGTTGATTGTTATGTTTCAGACCAGTTGTGGATCTTCTTCACATCCTCGGATAAACACGGAGCAGCACTCTGTCCAATTCAAGGATGTATAACTATTCAGCAGAACGTGTAATAATTAGCCACGTGGAATAAATGGTTTCTCAAGGAGACAGGGAGGTCGTTTATCTTCTTCAATCCACGTATCATGCCAAAGCAGAGAAGAACGAGGCAGATAGCAATGGGACTCTGCCAGGCAATGAGACAGGGGGTGGGGTGGAGCTTTAATCATCTCCTGAAGGGAGTAGGGCCGAACGCCTGGAGGGGTGGAGGGTGTGGATGGTTGTCAAGGTAGAAGAGGGAGGAGCCAGTAGCTTTCGGTTCCGTGTGCTCAGAGAAGCGGGAACAGTTCTGAGAGGATTGCAAGAGTTCTGAGGAGAAGGGGTAGGAGATTGTGACACGCGAGTGTTCATGGCGAGAGTTCTGAGGAGAAGGGGGAGGAGATTGTGGCACGCGAGTGCTCCTGGCGAGAGTTTTGATGAAAAGGGGGAGGAGATTGTGACACGTGAGTGTTTATGGCGAGATTTCTGAGGAGAAAGGGGAGGAGATTGTGACACGCGAGTGCTCGTGTCGAGAGTTCTGAGGAAAAGGGGGAGGAGATTGTGACACGTGAGTGTTTATAGCGAGATTTCTGAGGAGAAAGGGGAGGAGATTGTGACACGCGAGTGTTCGTGGCGAGATTTCTGAGCTGAGGAGAAGGGGGAGGAGATTGTGACACGCAAGTGTTCATGGCGAGATTTCTGAGGAGAAGGGGGAGGAGATTGTGACACGAGAGTGTTCGTGGCGAGATTTCTGAGCTGAGGAGATTGTGACACGTGAATGTTCATGGCGAGATTTCTGAGGAGAAGGGGGAGGAGATTGTGACACGTGAGTGTTTATGGCGAGATTTCTGAGGAGAAGGGGGAGGAGATTGTGACACACGAGTGTTTGTGGCGAGAGTTCTGAGGAGAAGGGGGAGGAGATTGTGACACGCGAGTGTTCGTGGCGAGAGTTCTGAGCTGAGAAGGGGGAGGAGATTGTGACACACGAGTGTTTGTGGCGAGAGTTCTGAGGAGAAAGGGGAGGAGATTGTGACACGCGAGTGTTCGTTGCGAGAGTTCTGAGGAGAAAGGGGAGGAGATTGTGACACGAGAGTGTTCGTGGCGAGAGTTATGAGGAGAAGGGGAGGAGCTAGTGACAGGTGAGTGTTTATGGAGTTCTGAGGAGAATGGGGAGGAGCCTGGATCAGGTGGGTTCAGTGCGCTGAGGAGCTTGCTGTTTGTGAGGAAAATTGAGAGAGGTTTGAGGAGATTGGAGTGTGTTAAGGTGGAGAGCTTTAAGGAGGTCGTCCGAACTGTCCGAACAGCAGCCAAGGTGCTGTTCTCGTCTTACCCCCTTGCCTGTGACTGGAGTGATTTGCCTGTTTTTAAAGGATTTATTTTACCATTGTTTACCTCATTGTATGTAGTTATTATTGAATTCATCTTGTCTAATTATTTTATTGTGTTTTCGGGAATAACCCCGTTTGGTTTAAAAAGCTTTAAGGTTCTTGTGATCAGAGCCTGGTGTTGGTTTAGCGGTTAGGGTGCCGGCTTGGGATCCTAGGATCCTGAGTTTGAATCCCGGTCGATCGTTGAATTAACGCCAGGAGGGTTGACTCAGCCTGTCATCCTTCTGAGGTTGGAAAATTGAGTACTGGGATGAATGATCCCGGCGTGTACCCCAATTTAGAATAGGTACACCATATCCCTGCGCACCGTAAGAGGCGACGAAGGGTTGGCGTCAGGAGGGCATCCGGCCATAAAAACATTGCCTCAAACAGGGAACCATGATTGTCATGGGGCCCGCAAGGCTAACCCCCGCTCTAGCGAGGAAAAATGGCCTTAAAACGATCATTCATTCATTCATTCAATCCATGTATCATGCAGAGAGGTCATTAATATTTACCAAATACAGAATTGGTCCCAGGACACTGCCATGGGGTCAACCAGCCTCCAATGGTAGAGTCAGAGAGGAGAGCCTGCCATCCTGGGTCACACACCACATGCATGTAGGAAATCTGTCCGGAAGTTTGGAGAGACCCCAGATACTATTGGTAGAACACCTGGTGTGCAACTCGTGATGACAGACCATGTTTCATCGATGAGATTATGCCTAAAGACGGTGCTCTGACCTCTTGCCGATAGGTCAGGGCATCCATCCATTACAGAGAAAGCATTAGCAGCATATCCAGGATTAAAATTAAACTGCTGATCTGTGTCTACAGACTACTTGAAAAGAGAAAGGTCTTCATATTGGCTGCAATTAATGACTCCAGAACTTAGCTAATGATGGGAAAAATAATGGCAGGTCTGTAGTCAAGAGGATCAGCCTTGGGGCCATTCGTATCCTTGATGAAGGAAGAAAGCCTTCTGGAGACCTGCAGACACCTGAAAAACCAAGACAGTTAGTGGCACAGGATGCATGAGCAATCCAGCATGACACCATCTTAAACCATCAATGATGAGTTGCCAAGGTTGACCAGAAGCTTACGGTATGCAAAATAGTCAGGAAAAAGTTGGTCCAGGGAAGATGTTTTAATGAGATGTAGAGTAGGAATCAAGAAGGAGGAATTGAGGATGACAAAGGCGTTTTCAGCAAAAGAATGAGTTAAGATACTCGGCCTTGTCTCAAGCTGCATACAGGACTCTCTTCGTGATAACAGCTGGAGAGTTTGTGCCCTTGGATGTGACACTTTGCTTGGAATAGTGTATCAAGTCAAGAACGGTTAATTGTTCATAAGAGTGTTTACTTACCATTCGTGATATGACTGTGTTCCATCTACCGGGTATTAGTTGTTGGACATCAAGGATCCCCCAAGATCCTTCCTGAAAAGTAGACGAGCTATCACCAGCACCCTAAACAAATTACAAATTCCCGCCCTGACTCCCTGAATCGGAGTGGCGACCCAACCAGGATAGCAGCCGGGTAACCGCTTCGGCAGTACCAACGGTCTGCATCGGGCATGGTACATGATGAAGAGATGATGACGTGACTGTAAATAAAGGATGTTATTGAAGAATGAAAGTGAAGAATGAAAATGTGGATACTTGTTGTTTTGTATGCAGTCTGTGGCTGTGGCATCATTTTTCTGGAAGCGCATTTGTGCCCCAATTACCAGAGAGCTGGCACTCAATGTTCCGACCTCGGAAGGATGACAGGCTGAGTGAACCCCACTGGCGGTAATTCAACGATCGACCAGGATTTGAACTCAGGATCCCAAGCCAGCACCCTTACCGTTAAGCCAGCACCAGGATACCAGTAGAGGTTGCTCAAAAGCCGAGTCTTGCTCAGATTAACAAGATAATTGGAACGTTCATCTCAAAACAGGTGTACATTTGTAGGTGCTTGGTGTTTTGCGTTTACCTATGGTACATCACCCACTACACCACATGTTCCAGGTGATCTTGGTTTGGGTGTTGCGTTGGAGAAAAGTGAGTGACAAACCGTAGAATGGCAGATCGAGAGTAAAATGGAACACCATGCCGAGTTTGACTTCCTAATGGCGCAGTGGCAACAACACAATTCTCCATTAATGGTGAGACAATGGAGGTCACCTGGCGATGACATGGTTAATACATGTATTGTGGCAAGGGGTTAATTTCCCCCCACACGTGGTAAAATTATGTTCCTCATGGGGGTAGGTAGCTCTCATGAGAGCCCAACGGAATGATTCTATTGGAAGTGCATTGGGAGGACATGTCATCAATGAGGTGATCATTCACATCTTCAGGAGCTGTACCACAAGCCGTACGTCTCGGACGCACGTCGGGTTCCTTGTGCGGCTTTACGCTCAAGTCTCCGAAAAATACGAGCATGAAACCTCTGCGGCTCTTTAAGCGAACCGAGGAGCACACGTGTGAAGAAAGGTTCTCCACAACACAACTGGTAACTTGTCAGGCAGAGAACAAAATATGAGCTTTTTATGGAGCAACACAACTTGGTTTATATGTAACATAACACACGTGTGCCTTACTCGAACGTGTCCTAAGAAAATTCCAGCTCCACATCTGGACTAACATTGCTGATACTTTTTTTTTCATTCATCACTCCTTCGCTGGAAGAATAGTTCAGGGTAAAGTTCACAAAAGGGTTGCAGAGGCCACGGTACGATATCCCACGGAGCAGCTATGAAGCAGTGTTTAGGGCGGCGGAAAATGTCACTTGGCGGGTGTCTAAGATCCTACAACGAAGCATTTTGATCAATGTACCAGGACAACTTCACGTTACAATTTCAAACTAAAGAAATCACATTCACATGATTAAATACAGATGCCAGCGGGAGTAGCCCCTTCAATGTGCAGTCATGACGAGACTTTTCTGAACTCCTGTGCAAAGTTTTGTCAACGTGCGTTACTTCAGTGGCAACTCCAATGCTCTGGAGTTTATTGGTGATCTGGACTCATGTTGGAGCTTGATTCAAGATATCTGACGTGCATGGCGAGGACGTTTGCAGACATCGATGCACGCTTACAAAAACTACGAGACCATTAGTAGACATTGGGCAAAGGAACGCAGCACATGGGAATTGAACCTGGGATCCACTATGTGAGCCAAGTGCTCAGATGGGAAAGCCAAACAAGTCGCCCTCATTTATAATGAAGAAATCAACTAACTTGTACACTAAAAATGTTTGTGGATATCAATGAACCAGGAAGAAATCATCACGCAATGAAAATCCATAACCACATTTATACGAGGGTCGCCTCCCACGACGACAACCGGCCACACCAACAATCAATCCACAAAACCAAAGGTTGCAGGTCATTAAATGTCGATACATGAAGCTCCATAGATGAATTAAACATCGGGTAAACAAACTAATCCCAATGGATGCTGTGGCCATCACAGAAGCCTTCAGTGTAAGAGGAAATTTTAATTGTGGTCAGATTCATTCTTCAATTAGAAGGGCACTCTGTAGAGAGCACACCTCCACCTGGTGAACAGTTTGTTTTGTATCCCACTGATGGGCCAGATCTGGATTCGGACCTGAACCAAAATCGAATCGATTCGTCCTTGTCACACACCCAACCTGTCCATCAAGTTTCGTCCGAATCCGTCCATAACCTTTTGAGATATCGTGCTATGTATCGGTCTTAGCCCGATCACTCAATGGTGAAGAATCACTTTTAAAATTCTCTGATCCAGATCCGGATTTGAATCTTCACCAAAATTGAATATTTTCGTCCTCGTCACATATGCGACCTCTCTGCCAAATTTCGTCGGAATCCATCCAAACATTGAGAGACCTTGGTCACAGACAAACAGACAAAGAGAGAAACAGAAAGGGGTGAAAAACATAACCTCCATCCACCTTCAGTGGCGGAGGTGATAAGAAAATAGTTCATATGTCCTCATGTAAAACCCAAAGTCTATGACTTGTGGATGTCCCGATAGTGGGAGAATCTTGTTCACCCACACTCTTCTACATGTTTAAGGGATCTTGACCCTCTGATGTTGTCCACTGTGATTAAAAAAAAAGGCTTTTTGGAAACATTTTGCATTGGGAAGAGGAGGTCACCATGACCACTTCCACTGTGCTGAGAACACCCGAGAAAGAAGGCTTTTTGAGGCACCAATAAGCGTGTCGATTAATCATCGGATACCATAATATGTACAATAATTACATCAAATTATGAAATACACAGAGATACACAGGTGGGTCAGAGATAACAGAGCTGATTCTAAAGACTCCAACAAAGCCGAACCCACTCCTCTTCCACTGTGACTTCAACAACCCTGATGCGGGTTCGAACCCCCAACCTGGCTGCCTCGCGCAGCGCCCTCCACGCCTGCTCTGAGTTAAGACTCCCTCCTTCCCTCGCCCTGCCACCCCACCCCCCTAATAGCTCGTAACCCCACCCCGCACCACTGCCTGTTTCTTTGTCTCTGCCCAGAGTACGGGGAAAAACGAGGAGTCTGGATGTACACCGGGGTCCGCAATAGAAACATCACAAATGGAGAAACGATCAACTACCCAGGGTCCACAAGGTGTTTCTAGTGGAGTGCAAGATACAGCCACTTGAAAATGACAACCTTATGCTAATGCGCAGTTTACTATCATTAGTGAAACATGACATCGCATATGTATATAACCATGTAGTTGATAGCACACAACTACTAAACAATGGCAGAGAGCATGGTAACCGCAACGAGGCTGCCCATCCAAGAAAAACCAAGCGAAGCCAAACAAGTAGACATGGGCCACAGGCCTCAATACCCAAGGGATGGTAGTGGACGGGCTGGCGGCCAGCTGTGACCAGCAAAGTGGGTCATTTTGTCTGCTTAGAGATTGGGGAAGATGCTTGGAATGAATGTTCCATGTGGAGCATGAGGGGTGCGTTTGTCGTAAAGCTCCGAAGGATTTTTTTTTTTTTTAAGCAAAGTAAGCTATATCCAGTTCTACGGAAACCGTGTCAGGATGGGGGACACGTGCGGGTGACCTGGGTCGGCCATAAAGGAAAGATGATGTCAGATGGGTAGAAAAGCACTGCTTACAGAGAGCCCAGTGAAAGAATTCTGTTTCACCTTGGAGGCAAACACAACCAAACAGGCCACAATGGCACATATCTCCTCTGCGTGGACTGATGCTCGCCCCATCCTTCACCCCGAGCATTTTGAAGAAATGAATTAATCCCCAGAGAAACATCAGCCTTGCAGCTCCAGCCTGCAAAGCTCTTGGAGCAAGAGTGAGGGTAACTGGAGGGGTGTGGGTAGAAGAGTTTCAGCCGTTGCCAGGTTACACATTAAGATGAGGTTCCATGGATTGGTAGGGAGTGGTGACATGAGTAGTTATCAATCATGGGTGATCTCTACTGTCTACATACGATGTGCACACGAACGGCAACGAATTGGGTAATGGTAGCGTCACACGAATCATGATGGTTGATGTCTTTCTTCTTTCTGGTTTTAATGGCAAACGCAGTGCTGCAAACTCTATCCAAGCCAAGCGTCATGACGTGAAACAATTAATGACGTCATTTGCACAATGCACAAAGGGGGGGAAAAAACCTCAATTAACAAATATGCAAGATACTGCAGCAAACAACACCGCCTTGGACATTAGAGACCCGGGCGACATTTACCATCCGAGCCCGCAGCTCGATCAGGTGGCTGGGATAGTGGGACACCGCATTGAAATCTTGTGCACCGTATCGATTTGTCTACTCGCGTTTTTCTGATTAATGTAAGCATAGGTACACCGATGTGTCTTCGTGTCCTTGTCCTGCATGCGATTTATCGACACACTCCTCCAAAAAAATTAAGACTTTGCAAAGACAGGTTTAAAATAGCACAGACAAAGCGGTTACATGATACCTGCAAAGGTATCATTCATCGTCCCCACTCCCCACCCTTCTTCCCTTCAGTGGTGGGCCTGAGGGTAGAACAGTCTCAAGGATAGGATTGCACTCGGTGGTTTGCCGTTATATTCTCAGCAGAAGTCAAAGTTGGAATTTGTAACTTGTGCTGCGGACATTCGCCTACTCTGTACAAAAGACACAGTGGAATGTCTTTACCGTCCATCAGCTAAGGCTAGCTGACTCAACGTCCCTCTGAAGGACGGCACACTCCATGATGCAATGGCCTGCCTCGATGAAACACCAGGGTGACGGTTTATAGTCAGGCCATGAATTGAGCCACAGCTATAGGCAGCTCAAAGGCGAGTACACTACCTATGAGGTAACCTGGCAACCCTCATGATCACAAAGAGTGAGATAAGGAAAGCATTTCAAAATAAAAAGGTTGTATGTGTCTGCTTTGTACTCGAACTAAACTTAACAAAAACAACAGTTAAAAAAAGAAAAGTTAAAATCATTAATTTGTCTTCTCCATATTCTCCTAATAAAGCTTTCTTGAAAATTTGATGACAATCGCTCAAATGGTAACAATGTTATATGGTCTTAACACACACACACACACACACACACACACACACACACACACACACACACACACACACACACACACACACACACACACACACACACACACACACACACGAAGGTGGATACTTTGAGACCTGGGAGACCTCCGTTCCACCTAAGGATGTGCTAACCTTGAACTCTGCTCTCATGACAACAATCCTTATAGGCCTACGACCATCGCTTTTTCTGGCCTCATGTACTGACTGCTCGCCCATCAAGTATCACAAGACATGCAGAAGAGAGGAAAGAATTACAAAGTGGGGATACAAAGAATGTCCACAGTTCAAAACTGAAGGCACCACCAACTAGCATAGCGGCCCATCAGGCCAGGCTGAATATCGGTATTCTCTACTACAACCACTTTTTTGTGTATTCTCAAAACCCTTATAGATATCTATGTAGAGAACATCTTCTGCAAGTAATTCTCAAGACCTTTGAACATTGAAACAAAAGTACATAGTGATATATAAGTTGTCTGCTTATTAACACAATTCAAAGAGATACCGACCTGGAGAAAACAGGAGCCAGGTGGGGTGCCCTCACGAATCGTAACGTTGTATCTTGTCACAGCCACAATCTCACTGCCAGAATCCTCGACAGAGATTATCACGGGTACAGAGGCCGAGAGTTTTGGATGTCCCCCATCGACGGCAATGGCACGCAACCTCACACGGATCGCTAGTTGGTGGTCCAGCCGGGCTGCCGTTCGTATTACACCGGAACCGGGATCAATTGAAAACCAGTCGACCATGGGTGGACTTTTATCTCCAGGACTAACGTTCCTCATTTCAGTGTACAAGTCAAATATTCCCGCTTCAGATGGTTTATGATAATGTCCATTGATTAAGCTGAAACCGCTGGAGTTATGTCTGCCATCAGACCAATGGCTATCGGTGGAGTGTTTGACCTTGGACGAATCACCAAGGGTGCCATCATCTGCTCCCTCATATAGGAGCTGGTAGGAAAGTTTCCCGTTTTCCCCAACATCAGCGTCCCGAGCCTCGACTGACAGGACAAGTGTCCCGACGGGCGCGTTTTCTGGAACAATGGCGCGGTAGACCTTTTGATTCCAAAGTGGTGGATTGTCATTCTGATCTTCAACAAATAATATGAATTGCCGACTGTTCTGGAGTGGTGGAGAACCACCGTCCTCAGCCCAAACGGTCATGTCGTAACTTGATCGAACTTCTCGGTCAAGAACCGCACTCACAACTACCAAATATATTGCACCATCTTCTGTGGCACGAAGACCAAACCGATCCTCACCTCCGGTCAGCCACACCCTTGGCTGACTTCCGATAGTTTCGGTTTTCCTGTCGGAATCAGGACCCGAAACAGAAACGGGAATTTCTTCCGTGATGGCTGCCATTTCTTCCATGTAGCCATCCTCGTTGCCATTTTGATTACCAAAGTTTTTTGCCTTATCTGGGTCAGAGACCGACACGCGTGCAACCAGGTCTCCAGGTTGTGCTGCCTCAGAAATGGCAGGTTGTCCTCCACGGCCAAGAAACAGCAAGCTGATAGTCGGGGGGTGGTCGTTGGTGTTCCGGACGTGAACGGTAAGAATGGCTGAGGATACCTCGGGTTCCGGAGCACCATCTCTTGCTTCTATGAGGATCTCGTGTTGGTGCTTAAATTCAAAGTCCAGACGACGATGCAAACGCACCACCCCGGTCTCGCCATCCACCTGCGTAGAGGGCAAAGGCATGTCAGCATTTGCAAACAATATTAAGTATTACAAAAACCATTTTGGTCAATCCTAGTAGCCATCTTAGTTGTACTGGTCGAGCACATACTGTACCTTTGATATCTCTAGTCTGCATTTGATTCTGGGCCTGACTATAAATTGCCGGATTGGTGCTTTGCAGGCAGGGCGTTGCATGAATGAGTGCGACGTTCCTCTGATGGATATTAAGCCAGGTACCCATCTGCTGACATCAATTGTCGACATTAAAGATCCCATGTTGTATTGCGATGAAGTGGAGGTGACCTACCACCATCCTGCTGAACAAATTACAATTGCAGGTATAGCAAGTGGTCTAGTGTTCTCAGATACTCCTTGAGAAGTTAGTGTGGTTACCATCTTAGTGTGGTTACCATCTTCACGTGGTTGTTGTGCGAGCAGAAACTCCTACACTATAAACAATTGCACACGCCCAGGTGTTCACATGCCACGTGTGAAGGGCCATCTTAAGCTATAGAAAAACAACCATTATTATCTATCTATAATTCCAGTAATCTCTGTGTGTATGTTTGTATGTTTGTATGTATGTATGTATGTATGTATGTTTGTATGTTTGTCTGTGACCGCTGTTTCTCGACAACTACCGGTCCGATATACTTGAAACTTGCCAGGTATATTGCTGGGGACCCGAGGATGTGCCTTTTCAAGGTTTCATATTAATCGGAGAAGTAGTTACCGAGCTATGTCCAAAAAACGATTCAACCAATCAGAGAGCAGCGAGCTATCACGTGTGCCGAACGTGGCGAACAGACTCTGCCTCGGATGGCACATTTGAGAGCGTATTCATTTATTTCCCGTCGGCAAACTATGTTGGCGCTATGTTGGCGTTAAACTATGTTTTAAAACTATTTAAAACTAATTTGCGATTCTTTCGCTTTGCGATGCGATTTGCGATTGCGTTAAACTCGCTCGGGCGTTAAACTATGTTTTAAAACTAATTAAAACTAATTTGCGATTCATTCGCTTTCCTGCGCGTTTGTGCACGCGATGGCGATTTCTTTACCAAACTCCGCAAGCCGTTAGCTTTGGACCAAACCATTTCATGTAAATAGAGGGGGGGGATTGTCACCGTACTCGCAAGCCGTTCGCTTTGGACCAAACCATTTCATGTAAATAGAGGGGGGGGGATTGTCACCGTACTCGCAAGCCGTTCGCTTTGGACCAAACCATTTCATGTAAATAGAGGGGGGGGATTGTCACCGTACTCGCAAGCCGTTCGCTTTGGACCAAACCATTGCATGTAAATAGAGGGGGGGGATATACTTTTAGATATATATATAGTACGGGCATGCCCTAGTTTCTATCAATTTCAGTAACAACTTTAGAAGCAGAAGCAACAGATTTAGTGACAGGTTCGTAGTTTTAATTAGACTTTAGTAGAAGTTAGAGAATTGTAGTTTTAGTAACTGATTTTCTTTCCTGGAAGTCCTAGCAGTGTCCATGTGTTTTTTTTTTTTTACCTCTCCCACCCGGTTCCCACGCCTCCTCCCCCCAAGCCCTCTTCCTCCCACAGATCTTCCGATGTCCCTGCTTTCCATCTTGTTCTCCCGCTCCCTTTATCTTATGTTTTATGTGTCAGTTTGTCTTTTTGTGATTGATGTTAGCTCTTACACGAGCCTCGATCTTGTATACAAAAAAAACAAAAAAAACTAGAATGAAACTCGGGAGAGCGCAAGTCTGTACCAGGCTGAACAGTTTACGTTTTGTATCCCACCAATCGGCCGGATCTGAATCCAGACCTGAAACAAAATCGAATCGGCTTGTTCTTGTCACTTAACCAACTCATCCACCTAGTTTTTCATAATTCGTCCACAACTTTTTGAGATATATTGCTATATATATCGATTTTGGCCATATCCCTAAATGGTGAAGAATCACTTAATAAATTTGAGTTGCTGGATACGGATCTTCACGAAAATATAATCAATTTGTCCTCATCACACACGAAACCTGCCCATCAAATCGAGTCTGAATCCATCCACAACTTTTGGAGGTATCCTGCTCACAGCCAGACAAACAGACAGACAGACAAACAGGCAGGGGGTGAAAATAACCTCCATCCACCTTCGGTGGCGGAGGTAATGAGAAATGAAATGTAATTTCCTTGTGAGACTTCCATCTATTGTGAAACTGAGCACTTTGTTTTGCGGTAATGTGCATTCTCACTATTGTTAGTCCATTGAGAAAGTTAAGATCTTTATATCCGGATATATACTGCGTCATCTTCCGTCACATCCAGCCGTCTGACGTTCAGCTCTTCCATGAGTCAAGGCATCTGTATTGAAAGTCAATTGAAACTGGTGCATCTATGAAGACCCTGTTGGCACCCTCATCCTTTTGGCAAAGAGAAAACGGAGGAAACTGTGTTGAGAGAATGTCATTTTGATAATAAAATAAATAAATAAATCTTGTGGAATCACATGCAGCATGATTATTATTTTCCTTCAGCACTTGGGATTTCATCAATACATAAACTTATGGGATTTATCAATTTGCTTCATGGATATCGAATCGGTTTTTCTTTCTTTTGACGATAGCTTGACGAGTTATCCACAATGATAGTTGAGGTTACGCGAAGGCAGTAGCGCCATCATGACAACAAAACTATCTGGTGCTCATCTCCTTTCAGGCTCTGGTCAAAAATTGGACTTTGACCAGAGTACCGGAGCACAATGGCCGGCTTTGTTCCCGGAAGCAATGTGGCAGGGGATGGAGCAGCCTGCTTAAAATCCTCAACGAAAGGAAGGTATCATTCTCTCGGATGTAACGGCCTATCTGCAAAGCCGCAGCCGGACATTGTGTAACCACATCCTAGACTTACCTGTGCTTCAGGTGAGTATGCTAGGTATGACATATTCTACATAATCCTGTTGTGTACATTAAAGGGATCATTATAGAGTAAGTTCATTGTTCATTGATCATTGTCTTTGTTCATTGATTCATTGTCTTTAGTGAAAATTATATTTTTCAATATAAATGAGAAATTCACAAAAGTATATGATGTTTCCGCTTATTACGAGTACGTGCATTAAAAGCGGGAATGCTGGGAGAGGTCAGTTAGGGTAGAGATGGAGAAACAAAGAGATTGGTAGGGGAAGGCCATGGGGGAAGGAAAAAAGGAGAATGCACTGGAAAAAACAAAGGGTCAAGAAGGCCATAATTTTGCCTAAGTCATGTTTATCACAACAAATTCAGTGTTTTGCAAAGACACTTAGGCCAACAGGTATGATGCAACACACCTCAAAGCAGGCCTCTTGGTCGCCAACCCTACGGTTGATGGAGTAATGGATTTCTCCATTTTTTCCATCATCCGGGTCTGTGGCAAAAACCTGGATGACGCTCGTTCCTGGCAAGGATCCTTCCGCCACCCAAGCCTCGTAGTGGGGTTGGCTGAAAGTCGGGTGGTTATCGTTGGCGTCCAGCACATCGATCTCGACAGAGAACACTCCACGCCGAGGTGGAAGTCCTCCATCATACGCTTCCAGTTCCAGCAGATGCACGCTGGCCGTTTCACGATCTAGTTGGCGCTGAAGAACCAATTCGGGAGGGTTTTCTGCTCTACCACCGCTCGCTGCCCATTCCAGTGAAAAGAACCCTCCTGGGGGATTCGCAGAACGGATACTGTATCCCTGCAGCCCAAACTTACCCGCGTCAGGGTCCTGGGCAGCTGGGAGAACAAGACGAGAACCGACTGGCGCTCCCTCAGGGACCGTGAGCAAAGCGGTGTCCGTTGGGAAGGATGGAGTGTGATCATTGATGTCACTCACGACCACATGGACCTTCATTGAGCGACCGCTCGTGGCGACGGCTAGGAGCTCAATGAGGTATCGCTTCTCCCGATCTAGCTGTCGTGCTGTTCGTATTTCACCGGAAGTCAAGTCCACGAGAAGCTCATCCCTGTCATTCGGGCTACCATCAACTGGGAGAACGTAAAGGAGTGACCCAAAGTCGATGGGAAGCACAGAGAAAATGTTTCCAACAAGGGTCCCCGGCGGTTGATTTTCCTCAACCTGCAAATCGATTCCGGACACCAAAGGGATCAGCCATGTGGCGATGAGAACCGTCGAAGGCATCCATTGGGTAGGCATGATACGGACTGTACCACAGGGTCCGGAACCTTGATGTGTTGTCCTGTCGACAGCTGGGTAGAAACAAAGAGGTAGATGTGATTACAGACATGGAAAAAGAACAAAGCAAAACAAATCTGGATCGGATGATGATCATGAAAACTTTGTGGCTTTGTCAAGTTGTTACGTGCAAGTACTATAAGGGTGCTTCAAATCTCACCTGGACCTGGTTCATAAAGGCAGAATCAGTTATGTAGGTTCATAATTGTTTGAGGTAGTTTTGATCGATATATCCTCGGTAACGCCCACCCATAATCACGTGCTGAAACCAAGATGGCGTCAAATGAGATCGAAAAGTGGAATCTCGACTTTTTTTGAAGGCATTAATTATTCCCACCTTGGAAGTTGTCCGAGGAGGAAGAGGGGGAAAGATTATGGCCCAAGTCTTCCTCGAACCGGCAAGCCAGGAATGATTTTCGACCTTGGCATAAAGTCTAAATTTGGCCTGGGTGACAACTCGGCCACTCTTCGCGAATGACACCTTGGGGTCTTTGATGTCCGATAAATAATGGTAGCTGATGGGCCAACAAGCTAAACGTCCAGCACACACATTGATGACCCCACCCTACCTGTGAAACACCAGGATGGCAGTTTATAGCTGGGTCGATAAAGAAAACGATGAAGATAATGAAGGTTGTTAGGGTTAGGGTTGTTAGGGTTCGGGTCAGGGGTAGGAGTAGGGTTAGGGTACGGTTAGGGTTAGGGTTAGGGTTAGGATTCGGGTCAGGGGTGGGGTTAGGGTTAGGGTTAGGATTCGGGTCAGGGGTAGGGTTAGGGTTAGGGTTAGGATTCGGGTCATGGGTAGGGTTAGGGTTAGGGTTAGGATTCGGGTCAGGGGTAGGGTTAGGGTTAGGGTTAGGATTCGGGTCAGGGGTAGGGTTAGGGTTAGGGTTAGGATTCGGGTCATGGGTAGGGTTAGGGTTAGGGTTAGGATTCGGGTCAGGGGTACGGTTAGGGTTAGGGTTAGTAGTACGACTTACATTTGGGTACATTGTGCTTTCATTTGGGTAAATTCCCTTACATTTGGGTACATTTGGGTAAATTCCCTTACATTTGTGTAAATTCCCTTACATTTGGGTACATTGTGCTTTCATTTGGGTAAATTCCCTTACATTTGGGTACATTTCGGTAAATTCCCTTACATTTGGGTACATTGTGCTTTCATTTGGGTAAATTCCCTTACATTTGGGTACATTTGGGTAAATTCCCTTACATTTGGGTACATTTCGGTAAATTCCCTTACATTTGGGTACATTTTGCTTTCATTTGGGTACATTGTGCTTTCATTTGGGTACATTTGGGTAATTCTTCGGACCCTATTTGAACCGTGGCTAGACAGCTCAGGATGCACATACATCGAGGCTATCCCTGCAGGGAAGTCATAACAAACAATGGATTCATGAATAGTTATTAAATTTCTGGGAAATGGAAAAATTGAGCTGAGTGAAATGCACTGATTGGCTCCCAAGGACACAGTAAACAAATTATGCAAATCGTTTAAAGATGGAATGAAGGTGTACAGAATGAACGACATACCACAGGAACAACCACCTCAACCAACAACTGAAACGTCGTGATTTTAGGATCTCAGGTGAAAACTTGTCCACAGGTGGGGAATATGTTTGTTAAAAAGCCATGAAATACACGAGCAGAGTTGGAAACAGAAATCCAAGTTAAATTTGAGGTACCCTCGTCCTCATGCACTAAAAAGTTCCGAGTGGTAAAATCTTTCCTTTCAGCTCCAATATCTCAATCACTCACGGATATAAGGTAAAGGTATTCATGAGAGCAAACATTTGCATTTGCAATAATCTATTAAGCATGATGTACTCTGAGTTCCTTCTTCAAGTGGCTTAACCCACACCACCGCCACACCTCTCCCACCGATCACACCCACATACCCTCCCTTCACCATACTCCGCATTCTCTATCCCCTCCCTTGGTCATGAGTCATGTGGTGAGACCTCGCTCATTAGATTTGGACCAAATTTAACCCCAACTCCTTTATTCCTCCAACCTTCCCTTGGTCACATGATGAGACTTAGCCTATTAGATATGAACAAATTTAACCCCAACTCCTTCATTCCTCCGACCTTCCCTTGGTCACATGATGAGACTTAGTCCATTGGATATAAACCAAATTTAACCCCAACTCCTTCATTCCTCCGACCTTCCCTTGGTCACATGGTGAGACTTAGTCCATTGGATATAAACCAAATTTAACCCCAACTCCTTCATTCCTCCAACCTTCCCTTGGTCACATGGTGAGACTTAGTCCATTAGATATAAACCAAATTTAATCCCAACTCCTTCATTCCTCCGACCTTCGCTTGGCCACATCGTGAGACTTAGTCCATTAGATATGAACAAATTTAACCCCAACTCCTTCATTCCTCCGACCTTCCCTTGGTCACATGGTGAGACTTAGTCCATTAGATATGAACCAAACCTAACCCCAACTCCTTCATTCCTCCAACCTTCCCTTGGTCACATGATGAGACAGTCCATTGGATATAAACCAAATTTAACCCCAACTCCTTCATTCCTCCAAACTTCCCTTGGTCACATGGTGAGACCTCGCTCATTAGATTTGGACCAAATTTAACCCCAACTCCTTCATTCCTCCAACCTTCCCTTGGTCACATGGTGAGACTTAGTCCATTCGATATAAACCAAATTTAATCCCAACTCCTTCATTCCTCCGACCTTCGCTTGGCCACATCGTGAGACTTAGTCCATTAGATATGAACAAATTTAACCCCAACTCCTTCATTCCTCCGACCTTCCCTTGGTCACATGGTGAGACTTAGTCCATTAGATATGAACAAATTTAACCCCAACTCCTTCATTCCTCCGACCTTCCCTTGGTCACATGATGAGACTTAGTCCATTAGATATAAACCAAATTTAATCCCAACTCCTTCATTCCTCCGACCTTCCCTTGGCCACATCGTGAGACTTAGTCCATTAGATATGAACAAATTTAACCCCAACTCCTTCATTCCTCCAACCTTTCCTTGGTCACATGATGAGACAGTCCATTGGATATAAACCAAATTTAACCCCAACTCCTTCATTCCTCCAACCTTCCCTTGGTCACATGGTGAGACTTAGTCCATTAGATTTGGACCAAATTTAACCCCAACTCCTTCATTCCTCCAACCTTCCCTTGGTCACATGGTGAGACTTAGCCCATTAGATATGGACCAAACTTAACCCTAACTCCTTCATTCCTCCAACCTTCCCTTGGTCACATGATGAGACAGTCCATTGGATATAAACCAAATTTAACCCCAACTCCTTCATTCCTCCAAACTTCCCTTGGTCACATGGTGAGACTTAGTCCATTGGATATAAACCAAATTTAACCCCAACTCCTTCATTCCTCCAAACTTCCCTTGGTCACATGGTGAGACCTCGCGCATTAGATTTGGACCAAATTTAACCCCAACTCCTTCATTCCTCCAACCTTCCCTTGGTCACATGGTGAGACTTAGTCCATTCGATATAAACCAAATTTAATCCCAACTCCTTCATTCCTCCGACCTTCGCTTGGCCACATCGTGAGACTTAGTCCATTAGATATGAACAAATTTAACCCAAACTCCTTCATTATTCCAACCTGCCCTTGGTCACATGGTGAGACTTAGTCCATTAGATATGAACAAATTTAACCCCAACTCCTTCATTCCTCCGACCTTCCCTTGGTCACATGGTGAGACTTAGTCCATTAGATATGAACAAATTTAACCCCAACTCCTTCATTCCTCCGACCTTCCCTTGGTCACATGATGAGACTTAGTCCATTAGATATAAACCAAATTTAATCCCAACTCCTTCATTCCTCCGACCTTCGCTTGGCCACATCGTGAGACTTAGTCCATTAGATATGAACAAATTTAACCCCAACTCCTTCATTCCTCCGACCTTCCCTTGGTCACATGGTGAGACTTAGTCCATTAGATATGAACAAATTTAACCCCAACTCCTTCATTCCTCCGACCTTTCCTTGGTCACATGATGAGACAGTCCATTGGATATAAACCAAATTTAACCCCAACTCCTTCATTCCTCCAACCTTCCCTTGGTCACATGGTGAGACTTAGCCCATTAGATATGGACCAAACTTAACCCTAACTCCTTCATTCCTCCAACCTTCCCTTGGTCACATGATGAGACAGTCCATTGGATATAAACCAAATTTAACCCCAACTCCTTCATTCCTCCAAACTTCCCTTGGTCACATGGTGAGACCTCGCTGATTAGATTTGGACCAAATTTAACCCCAACTCCTTCATTCCTCCAACCTTCCCTTGGTCACATGGTGAGACTTAGTCCATTCGATATAAACCAAATTTAATCCCAACTCCTTCATTCCTCCGACCTTCGCTTGGCCACATCGTGAGACTTAGTCCATTAGATATGAACAAATTTAACCCAAACTCCTTCATTATTCCAACCTGCCCTTGGTCACATGGTGAGACTTAGCCCATTAGATATGGACCAAATTTAACCCTAACTCCTTCATTCCTCCAACCTTCCCTTGGTCACATGGTGAGACTTAGTCCATTAGATATGGACCAAACCTAACCCCATCTCCTTCATTCCTCCGACCTTCCCTTGGTCACATGGTGAGACTTAGCCCATTAGACATGGACCAAACATAACCCCAACTCCTTCATTCCTCTAAACTTCCTTGGGTCACGTGGTGAGACATAGCTCATTGGATTATAGATATGGACAAAATTTAATCCTCACTCTCCATTCTCAGTTTACCTTAACTTCCCCCCTCACCTCCCCCCCCCCCTCCCCTCCACAGTCCTCACCCCCAGCACGGTTATGCATCTTTCACACCCATTAAAGCACAGACGTTGTGATCAGATATTCGAACATCACTCGCGATGTGTTCCAAAGTTTAACGGATTTTCGAGGACTCAGCGACCAACCTCCGGCATGATCTCGGTCAATGATCAAGACATCTTTTGGCATCTCTCAGGATGTGCGGAGCATCAGAGAGAGAGAGAGAGTGAGAGAGATTCATTGAATTGCATGTTCGTTCAAACCTTGCGAAACATTCCCTTTATCTCGTTTCGGTTGCAAACTTCTCATACTATCGTTATTAATTAAACACAAACAAAGCAAATCGGATTCGCTGGAACGGGTGAGCTTGTGGTTCAAGTGGCTTAATAGACACTCTGGACCTGGAGGAAATCTCAAATGCCAAAGAGAGGGTCTAGTCGACCCTACACGAGATATTCGAACAGATCAAGAGGTATTCCCAGAAAAAGGAAATTCCTAAAGTTCATGCAGACTTCCTCACATGGAAACGCTTACCGCACCGATCGAGGGCCGAATGATCTTTCCCAGCAGCAACGCTCACCCGATACTGATGGACCTCGTCCCAGATCTCCGAACAAGTCTCGTTATGAACCTTCTAACGGGCTCGAATATTCACCACCATCTTCGATACAACTCCGGGCACCGTTAGCACGGCCGTTCCCCACCGAGCTGCTCCCAGGCTCTCCGCTCTCCCCGTGCGATGGCGTAAGTGAAGAGGTGTCGAGCAACCCCGTGAGCGAGTCCGCGGACGTGCCTCGCGTGCCAAGCTGCGGACACCTAGCGTCCGATTTCGGCAACGCGGACTTCAACATCCACGCAGACATGTCTCACACGATGCCTCAGATGAACCGTCTGTTGGAGATGGAAGAGGTCCCTGCGCTAACCTGTCAGCGTCATGTCTGTGGAAGTCACGGAGGAAGGATGATTTGAACCCTGATGTATGGATCACAATTGAACCATGAAGGATGATTCGCAACATTCATAGATTCACACCACCACAGTGGTCCTAGCTCTTAGAAATTTAAAGATTTCATGAAGGTACACCACCTTTCAAATTTTTCACCTTTTGTTGCCTTATAGCCTGGAATTAAAATGCATTAAATCAGACCTCTTCCACCATTATTTACACATCGTAACCAACAACTTCCAAGTTAAAAACAAATGCTACAAATTTCAGAAGATTAAGTATATCTATATACATGTATAATGTATATCTATATACATTAAGTATCTCTATATCTATATACATGTATATCGTATATACATATACATGGGGAGGGGAGGGGGAAAAGGGGAGGAGGGGGGAAGGGGGAAGGGGGGAGGCAAGAGAGGTAGGGGGTTCATATACATTCTGGTGGGTGAATGGGGTGAATGTAGCGTTCATCACGTTTCTGAGTTAAGTGTGATGCCGAACAGGAAGAAGAAGAAGCCGTACTACCAACTTCATACTCTTCCGGAATTGTTTGATTTATTTGTATTCAAATGTCTGGTGATTGTTTTGTATTTATTTGTGTGAATGTGTACTTGTGTATAACTGTCATTCATTAAAAAAGCTTCGGCACTATCGAGCAATTTTTTTTTTTTAACTCCAAAAAAACGATCTTGTTTTTTTCAAACTTTTTTTTTTTTGTTTGCCTAAAACACTCCCAGGCACTCTGATGAACCTCTGAAAGTTTGACGAAGATCCGTTCAGCCATCTCTGAGAAAAATGGTGACACAGACATCTCTCTTATATAATAGGACTAAGTAGATAGAACAAGATGAAGAGGTGTCTCAATTTTCCATACCACGTGACCTATGACGTCATAATTATCATTGCAAAATTATACCTTGAATTTGAGGCGCACCTACAGTGCATTCAGAAAGTATTCAGACCCCTTCACTTTTTTCACATTTTGTTATGTTGCAGCCTTATGCTGAAATCGTTGAAATTGATTTTTTCCCTCATCAATCTACACTCAATACCCCATAATGATATAGAGAAAACAGGATTTTAGAAAGTTTTGCAAATTTATTAACAAGAAAAAACTTAAATATCACATTTACATAAGTATTCAGACCCTTTGCTATGACACTTGAAATTTAGCTCAGGTGCCTCCCAATTCTCTTGATCATCTTTGAGATGTTTCTCCACCTTGATTGGAGTCCACCTGTGGTAAATTCAATTGATTGGACATGATTTGGAAAGGCACACACCTGTCTATATAAGGTCTCACAGCTGACAATGCATATCAGAGCAAAAACCAAGCCATGAGGTCGAAGGAACTGCCTGCAGAGCTCAGAGACAGGATTGTGTCGAGGCACAGATCTGGGGAAGCCTACAAAAAAATTTCTGCTGCATTGAAGGTTCCCAAGAGCACAGTGGCCTCCATAATTCTTAAATGGAAGAAGTTTGGAACAACCAGGACTCTTCCTTGAGCTGGCCGCCTGGCCAAACTGAGCAATCGGGGGAGAGCGGCCTTGGTAAGAGAGGTGACCAAGAACCCGATGGTCACTCTGGCTGAGCTCCAGAGACCCTGTGTGGAGATGGGAGAAACTTCCAGAAGGACAACCATCACTGCAACACTCCACCAATCTGGGCTTTATGGCAGAGTGGCCAGGGGGAAGCCTCTCCTCAGTGAAAGACACACGAAAGCCCGCTTGGAGTTTGCAAAAAAGCACCTAAAGGACTCTCAGACTGAGAAACAAGATTCTGTGGTCTGATGAAACCAAGATTGAACTGTTTGACCTCAATTCTAAGCGTCATGTCTGAAGGAAACCAGGCACCGCTCATCACCTGCCCAATACCATCCCAACGGTGAAGCATGGTGGTGGCAGCATCATGCAGTGGGGGTGTTTTTCAGCAGCAGAGACTGGGGGTTGAGGGAACAATGAACGGAGCAAAGTACAGAGATATCCTCAATGAAAACCTGAGAGTGCTCAGGACCTCAGACTGGGCCGAAGGTTCACCTTCCAACAGGACAATGACCTTAAGCACACAGCCAAGACAACGCAGGAGTGGTTTTGGGGCAACTCAGTGAAGGTTCTTGAGTGGCCCAGCCAGAGCCTTGACTTGAACCCAATCGAACATCTCTGAAGAGACCTGAAAATGGCTGTCCACCGACGGTCTCCATCCAACCTGACAGAGCTTGAGAGGATCTGCAGAGAAGAATGGCAGAAAATCCCCAAATCCAGGTTTGCAAAGCTTGTAGCATCATACCCAAGAAGACTCGAGGCTGTAATCGCTGCCAAAGGTGCTTCAACTAAGTACTGAGTTAAGGGTATGAATACTTATGTCAATGTGATATTTCAGTTTTTTCTTTTTAATAAATTTGAAAAACTTTCTAAAATCCTGTTTTCTCTTTGTCATTATGGGGTATTGAGTGTAGATTGATGAGGGAAAAAATGAATTTAAACGATTTCAGCATAAGGCTGCAACATAACAAAATGTGAAAAAAGTGAAGGGGTCTGAATACTTTCGGAATGCACTGTATATATATATATATATATAAACAAACACACACACACACACACAACATGGCCAAAAGTATGCGGACACCCCTACTAACTACTGGATTCTGCTGTTTCAGCCAAACCCATTGCTGACAGTTATATATAATCAACCACACAGCAATGCAATCTCCATAGACAAACATTGGCAGGAAAATGGGCCATACTGAAGAGCTCAGTGACTTTCACCGTGGCACCATCATAGGATCCCACCTTTCCAACAAGTCAGTTTGTCAAATCTCTGCTCTGCTAAAGCTGGGTCAACTGTAAGTGCTGTTATTGTAAAGTGGAAACGCCTAACAGCAACAACAGCTCAGCCACGAAGTGGTGGGCCACACAAGTTTATCTTGACTGAACGGGACCGCCGAGTGCTGAATGGCGTAAAAATCGTCCATCCTCAGTTGCAAAACTCACCATCGTGTTCCAAACTGCCTCTAGAAGCAACGTCAGCACAATTGTTCGTCGGGAGCTTCATGAAATGGGTTGTCATGGCCGAGCAGCCGCACACAAGCCTAATATCACCATGCGCAATGCCAAGCGTCGGCTGGAGTGGTGTAAAGCTCGCCACCATTGGACTCTGGAGCAGTGGATACGCGTTCTCTGGAGTGATGAATCATGCTTCACCATCTGGCAGTCCGACGGACGAATCTGGATTTGGCGGATGCCAAGAGAACGCTACCTGCCCGAATGCATATAGTGCCAACTGTAAAGTTTGGTGGAGGAATAATGGTCTGGGGCTGTTTTTCATGGTTCAGGCTCAGCCCCTTAGTTCCAGTGAAGGGAAATATTAATGCTACAGCATACAATGACATTCTAGACGATTGTGTGCTTCCAACTTTGTGGCAACAATTTGGGGAAGGCCTTTTCCTGTTTCAGCATGACAATTCCCCCATGCACAAAGCGAAGTCCATAAAGAAATGGTTTGTTGAGATCGGTGTGGAAGAACTTGACTGGCCTGCACAGAACCTTGACCTCAACCCCATCAGACACCTTTGGGATGAATTGGAACGCCGACTGCGAGTCAGGCCTAATCGCCCAACATCAGTGCCCGACCTCACTAATGCTCTTGTGGCTGAATGGAAGCAAATCCCCGCAGCAATGTTCCAACATCTAGTGGAAAGCCTTCCCAGAAGAGTGGAGGTTGTTATGGCAGCAAAGGGGGGTGGGGGAGGACCAACTCCATATTAATGAAGGTTCAGGGTCTGAATACTTATGTCAATGTGATATTTCAGTTTTTTCTTTTTAATAAATTTGCAAAACTTTCTAAAATCCTGTTTTCCCTATATCATTATGGGGTGTTGAGTGTAGATTTATGAGGGGAAAAATGAATTTAAACGATTTCAGCATGAAGCTGCAACATAACAAAATGTGAAAAAAGTGAAGGGGTCTGAATACTTTCTGAATGCACTGTATGGTGACAATTTCATGTCAATCGGACCAACGGTTGCCGAGAAAATCATATTTATTCTGTGCGGACAAACAGACAGGCAAAACAGACAGACAAACAGACTCAAATGTAAGACCTTCTCCTCTGGCGAGGGTTATAATGATTTATTCCAACAAATTACACATCAAGTGCAGTTTTTACATCAAATTATTTAAGTGTCCAACATCTAGAATAAATTGTGTCAGTATACTTGCAAAACAGATATGGTACTCATCAAAATTTATAAAAACATGTATTCAAATAATTTGACAAAATGGGCTCAAATATGTATATTCAGCGGTATATTTCAAAGTCAATTTTAGATAGAAATCTTTAGAGTTAGGACTTGTTTCCGACCCTTTTTGACGTCTGCATGCTTTAAATGATAGGTATGCAAATTTTCATGCTTTCCACCAGAAGTGAACATCTCATTGCATTTTTGTCGCCAATTCCCCTCCACTATTAAGAAATATTTGTGGATATTTGTACAGTAAATAATAACAAATTATTGAAGTAATATTACAAAAATACTCAAACAAAATGAAGATTATATGAAGCCATGTGTGTGCAAGGGATATTTTAAAGTCCTAGTATGAAAGTGGGGGGAGGGGAAGGATGAGGTTGAGGGAAGAGGAGAGAGGAGGAGTGAGGAGGAGGAAGGGACCACACGCACAGGTATAATTCTCTCATTCTTGAAAGTCCTTTATTCAACAACGCCTGCAAATTGTCCTCATTTCCTTACCATGTGCAGTTTATTATTCAGTTTGACATATTACAACCCTCAAATCATGAATAAGAAAGTAAAGCCATACTGTTAACAGGAATTAAAGACCCAAATGAAAGGAAAACGTTATAATGCCATATAGACATGGTCTAACTATACAGTACATATGTACTCCGTTTTGTATAAAACATAAAAACCTAGAGTACATTCCCGGGAGCAAGTGGGATCACGTCCATGGAGCCCGGCAGGAGCCTTGGGACCTCTTCAAGGATTCTCTTTACAAATCTGATCAATTGTAGAGCTTTAAAATATTAACTGCACTTTTAACTAAACAAACAGAGAGGATGTGCAGTGGCTATTTAATGTAACTACATTGAAACAGTTGACCATCTGACACAATTTGCGATGTGCAGCAAAGCCGAGTCAACATTTCAGAATCTTTTTTCTTTTTTTTTGAAAAAATAAAATAAACTTTTTTAAACGTGCAATTATAATCGGCAATTTACCATTTCAAAACATTATAATTTCCTCATGCTCTCCTCTCCACCTTCCCTCTCCATTATTATCTCAATGCTCGTGTGCATTTACATCCCACGCCATGCTAATCCAAACCAATCTGGCTTTAGATCCCAGCAGACATCTCTTGTTTTCCCATGAGCTACATTTTGTATGTAAAAAAAACCATCTATGAACAGAGATTTACATATGGAAAAGTATTACATACAACTTAACAGTGTGAAGATTGCAGAAGGTAAGCTGCAGTCAGGCCCGATATGTACTTGGATGAGAGACCTCCGGTGAAAGCAGACTGTTACAAGTTTAAAGCATGATTGCATCCAACCTGTCTGAATATGGCTTTGTTCTCAGACATAATTTAATCCGGCTATAAACTCCTGGTGTTGGCTTAGTGGTTAGGGTGCTGGCTTGAGATCCTAGGATCCTGGGTTCGAATCCCGGTTCGATCGCTGAATTAACGCCAGGGTGGTTGACTCAGCCTGTCATCCTTCTGAGGTCGGCAAATTGAGTACCAGTTCACTGGTAATTCCCTGTGTGTTGCAAGAGGCGACTAACAAGGTCGCCGGCAGGAAGGGCATCCGGCCATAAAACATTGCTTCAAAAAAGGGACCACGGTGCCCGAAAAAGGCCAACCCCTGCTCCGCGGGGAAAAATGGCATCTAAAGGTGTTTTTTTTAATTTTAAATAAACTCCCATTCTGGTACGGTGCAAGGGGAATTACATCCCTTAATACACCCTGTCCGTTGGATGGAGATGCAAAGCCGGCTGTCACCTCTGCTCTTGGTGGGTAGACAAAAAAGATTCCACGGTATCTCTCAAAAACAGTAAGCCAGTACGTGCCAATAACTTGGCCAAATTCTCCACCTTCTGATTAAAAGAGATGTGAATGTTACTTTAGCTTGAGTGAATGGTAAGAATGTACCTTGTTCATCAAAAATAAGAAAACTGAAAATGTGCATATAGCATCATAGGCCAAATGACCTCCAGTATATTGGGATTTCATTGCTTTGCCTTGATTTTGTTTCCAAAAAATAGATAAGGGTAGCACTTCATCCATTTATACTTCAAAGGCCATAATGCAATACAAACCAAGAGGAGATGAGCATGACAAGCTACGTTGAATTTGATATGGTTCCAGTGACGTGGGCGATGAAGCAGCGCAGAAGGCTGATACCAGCATATGTGTGAGAACTTGGGTAAAAGAAAAAAAGATGAAGAAGAAGAATGTTATTATATCACAAACTTCAAATAAAACAAATGGCAAAATTCGAATAAAACAATGTGATTTAAGAATCAGGATGTATTGCCAAAAATAAGAATCATAACAAGAAAAACAGGAAAGAGCAATCAGAGATTGCAAACCTTCGCTAGGATGTATTTTCAGTGGGTTTTAAGGCTTTTGTGTTAAAACAAATATGGCGGCCGAACCACGTGACCAATGGCGTCATTAATTTTTTTTTTCTCCACCAGTATATGCCGACATGGCGCTCAAGAAATTTCATCTTGATAGGATGAAATTTTGTACTTGTCGTCGAATTATGACATCATCATTAACATATTTTGTTCCCCATGGAGAGTTCTTTACAATGAGCCATGTCTCAATCTTTTCTATTCAGCACTTTCGGAGATATAGAGGTGCAAAATTTTTCGTTTTTTTTTTCAATATGGCGGCCGAACCACTTGACATATGACGTCATAATTATCATTAAAAAAAATTCTGTGGGTGGAGTTGCACCTATGGTGAAAATTTCCTGTCAATCAAACCAACGTTTGCAGAGAAAATCATATTTTTTCTGTGCGGACAAACAGACAAACGGACTCAAATGCAATACACTCTCCTCAGGTGAGGGTAATAATTCTGAATAACAAAAAGGAAAGAAAATGAGACTACTGTACTCGGATCCGGTTTGGGGAAGGAGGGCAAGGGGTGCCCTTGCCCAGGTGCTTTAATACAAGGTAGATGAACAACTTCCTGCATCAGGCACTTGCCCCGATGTAAAAATAATTAGATAAACATGTTTCTTTTCGAGGGTTAAATTTGCACCAAATTAATCTCTAATTAATTAAAGAATAATTTAAGCTTGCAATTTCCCATGATGCAGTATCTGTGTATGGAGGATGAAATGACCAGTCGGTGTTGTCATTTTGGTAACTTCTGGCTTTACCTCCCGGCAATATTGACCTGTGGCTCAATCCGGAAGAATGAACTTCAGCAAAGCGATTCTATATGCCATAGAGTTTTGTAATGCCTTCGTCTTCTCTAATCACTTCCTCTTCACCAGATCTTGACAGCTTTTTCACCTTCAGAGAATTACATATCCGAGCAGTCGTCATTGTGCTTCATCATTCTCAGCGTCTTGTTTGACATGTCTTCAAAACAAAACCTCAGATCAATACTCTATCAGAAAACAATGATTAGCAGATGCGATGCAGATCACCACTCAAATGTCACGTTTTGTGGCACATCCCTTTGAAAAATAAAAGTGGGATAACTACTGTAGTTTGGGAGATTGAAGATCAAATGTGATCGTTATGTATCATCGTAAGTAACAAGCAGAGTGAATGAACTCCTCTTCTCCCAAATCCTGGTTGGGATTGGATAATTTGTTTCCATTCGAGCTTATGCCAAGTGATGTTATCACTGCAGGATGAAATCCCATACACTGTGCTGATATGTTCATAGCCTCATACCAATGTTTTTTGAGTAAAAGTACATTGTTATCTCCTCATATCCTTGAGCTACAGGTGAGGTATGTAAAATATCCTCCACGAGCATTCGACAGTGAAGGGAAAAAAGGCCACAAAGGTGTCTCAACAGGATAACGTAACATTGCCTGATCATCTCCTACAGCAGACAGATTGGTGGCCAAGCAGTTTTCTTTCGCCTCATATGTGGTCTTGGTGGTCTTGCCCCACCTACCATCTCAGCATTTGTTCCTCATGGGCCCCACAAGGCTATACATTCTCAGCCAGCAACCCAAAGCAACAACCATGTTACCTATCCAACTGTAACTGCTCGCCTCAGCACTTTTTCCCCCTCCTCTCCAGACATAGAAACACCCCTCCGAGGCTGCTCTGTCATGTTCTTCCCACATCTTCAAAATGGTGAGCAATTACCCATCTCATGATGTCCCCCATTTATATTGCTGATCTTTACTTTTTTCACCGAGTCTCCTCTCTAGTCTACCTGCACTCCTTTCCACATTTACCCTGTTTGTCGGCTTTTCCTCCATCCTCAAATGTCTTGTCTACTTATCCCACTATGTTCCCGAGTCCAGTCTGTTCATCCCGACTTATTATGCTGCTTGTCTGTTTGTTTCTTGCCCATATTCCTGCCCCTTATCTGCCTGACCCCACTACTCCATTGTTCATACGTTGGCCTCTGTCGAACAGTTCTTCCATGAGCAACAATCTGTCCAAGAACAAAGCAAACCTATATTGATATGGCGTTCCTAAGGATGTTCCTCACTCAATGACAAGAAGTGAATGTGCAAGTAATTAGTACAGAGGAACTAGCCCATGCATTCCTTTTTTATTGGTACAGAAATGTTAGTGAAGTAAGACACCTGACGAGGAGAGGTTCAGGAAAGCATCCCGTTGTGCGTTTTTTGATGAACTGTTGCACAGTGAGTACGCTCCGCAACAAATCCCGACGTGATGCGCGATCACTCTTCGTCAGCACCATCTAAAAACACGCTTACCAGCAAGAGAAATGCATGCGTCAGTATCAGACAAAACACAAAATCAGAATGCACAGTTGATGATCAGAAGAATGAGACAATTAAAAAAAAGAGAGAATGTTTTGAGGTCTTTTGTCATTGTTGGTTCATATTCAGTGCCCCCCTCCACCCACACTCCCTCTCAACACCTCCACACAGCATAACTCCAATCTGAAATCCTTCCCTACATGTATATATGTAGAGACCCCCTTAGCTTCTTATAATATAAGAATCACCCAGCTCAGGCAGGTGCTTATCAATCATTCTGGTGGAGATAATGGATGTGGATGGATTTGTTTAAGGGTCAAATTGATCGTCAGGGTATAAAGATTATGGTAGATCTGAGAATGAGCATTCTATATTTAAGTATGTGTGTGTGGACTCATGGACTTAAAGCGATTACAAAAGGCTCTTCTTTCCTTGGCAGAGGCGAATTATCTGGTCAGCATGAATACACTAAGAACGTACAAACAGCCAGAGGAAGCTACAGTTTAATACAATAATAAGTAAATGCATCACGTGGTTTCACACATCCTTTTGCCTCCATCTCATCCAGCCACAAACTACATAATTAGCATAAGGTAAATAACTCGATACACCAGTAGTGGACAAAAAATGGGAACACCTTGGTAAATGAGGGTGTTACGTGCTCCTCCCCAAACCCCCTGGTCACGGTGTACCTCCGAGCCCCGAGAGGAGTCATGGCAGAAAAATGTGTTATTCTGTATGTCCAAGATCAATGGTGAAGCCACACCAATTGTTACCAACAAACAAATATTGTATTAAGATCACACAAGAATAACAGTACAACAACAATAGTAATCAATTGTACAACCAATATATATTTCCTATGATGGTACCATCAAGTTCGTACAATATAACTCACTGTGCTCCAAGTGAGCGAAAAGAAGAACATTCCCCAATGTCTCTATTCCGGCATCAAGCCCAAGTCGATCCGCTCCAGCGATCGTCAGAACGATGTCCAATCGAGACCAGAATCCCGTTCGGATGACAGTCACAGTCATGCGGCCAAAGCTGCGCAAAGGCGCCCTCAAGGCGACTGGGAAATCCAAAGGCGCCCTCCAGGCGACTGGGAAATCACACCCTCGGGTATGGACGTTCCACAGCTCACAGTCGGCGAACCGCAAATTAACCTTCAAAAGTCACGTTGCACACACACACACCAGATTAACGTCTGAATGCGGTGAAAATGGTTGAAGCGAGATGAAACCTTGAGCGAAGCGCAAGTCCTGCGCGAGTCAAAATGGCCGACGGCCCGCTCTCGAGGCTTAACGGCACGACGATGATTCTCCTCGGAATCAACCGCCAAAACCTGACACGCAGGTTGATCTGTCACAGCGATAACAACTCTGTCGCAGGAATCCCCTTCCTGGGAAACCCAAAGTTCGCTAGTGACTTCCGTTCGTCAACGTTTGCTCCAGACCTCGAAGCAGCTAGGCTTCTTCCCCGACTCACTCGCTCCGCCTTCTCTCCTCCTCTTCCTCTTCGTCATCGTCCGGTTCCGGTTTCATTTAAAACATTGACTTTTTACCTTTTGAAAATAGTAACCTCTATCTCCCTTAAACGACAACAATAATAGTACATGGAATCAAAAATGTTTACAGTGGATGAAAACCACAACAACGGAAGTGACGAATCTGTAACAGAGGGACACCAAGCAACGGCTTCCACACAACGTGGCCTATGTGTTAATTAAGCAAGTAACATCCCAGCATGCTTAGGGTCATGTATAAGAATGCTGCTCAGGCCTGGTTGCGTCCAATTATGGTGAGCATGGCTGCAAGACGAGACCCCCGAATGCCCCCATCCACAGACCACGTGTTTGATGAGCATGACACTGATGTTATCTATATGTCCATAGCCCAATGGTTTGATGAGCATGACACTGATGTTCTCCATATATCATGGCCTTTTCAGTCATGAGATCTGAACTCATATGTCCATAATCCAATGGTTTATGAACATGTCACTGATGTTATGCATAATGTCATGACCTACTCAGTCACCAGATCTGAACCCAGTCAAGCATTTATGGGATATTCTGGATCGACGCAGATATTCTGGATTTGGGATATTCTGGATATTCTTTTTTTCCACCTCCATTAAACAGGTGTGAGTTGATTTACTTTCTTGTGAAAGAATGGTGCCGCATCCTTCCTGCAGAATTCCAGACACTGGTGCATTCTGGAATACAGGCTGTACTGGTCGCATGTGGTGGCTCAACGCCATATTGAGTGATTTTACATTTTTGTTTCCATTTTTTGGCCACTACCAGTACTTGATCTTCTCATCAAATTAATATACCTTGGTGAATGGTAAATTAGGACAATTAATGACTTTGATTTATTTATGTCTCGGGAATCACACAAGCCAGATGTCGTGCGTATTGCGTTTCACAAAAGACTTTTCTGCTTGTTTTACTGGTGAAATAGAGCAACAAATGTGTGAGTCGGACATGTGCCTATTATCTGCATGAGGAATATATACAGTATGTGCCTGCGAGTGATGTAAATGTACCGGTACACCAATGTCTGCTAATGTCCCTGTCATGCCTGTTAATGTATAAGGTCCTCCATGACCCTTAGATAAATGAATGAATGAATAACCACAAAAGATTCGACTGATGCTTCTTACAAACTTCTTACAAACCAATCCCCAAGGCCCTCATCCCAGTGCCCTATCCCATTCTTTCCACATTATTGTGGTTCTCCATGGTTGTCCAAACCAAGTTTACTGTGATGAAAAAGAAAAAGAATAATAAACACAAACCAGTACAGAACCAACTATAGAGCGAGACTCCATCTGACCAAAGACTCTGTAGTGGTTGCAGCCACCACAATCTTATTTTGATAAATTATACAAATTCCTCCATGTTTGGCATTTGCGGAGGGACGGGGCTTCCATATGCGACTTTCAGTTAGCCCCAAACCCCAACCCTCTTATTATTATTTTGCTCGTCAATATGTTTTCCAACCCTACCCCACCTACACCTCCCCACCCCCACCGACTCCCATTCACGTGCTTCGTTTCACACGTCTACCCGACTCCACCTGACGCCCTCCCTTATCCATCATACCCTACATATGATAAGCTCTATTCCTTGGCCATCACCATCATCATTACTCTATTCATTCACCATCATAGTCCCTTATTATTAGTCCCCTACCGATGTACACCGGAGGGCTATAGGTTTGCACTTCGTCCCTCCGTCTGTCAGTCTGTCAGTCCGTCACGCAAAGAACAGTTTTCCGGACTTTTTTCTAAACTCTTAATGCTAATGATTTCAATCTTGGTACATGGTTTCCTCATGATAAGTTACAGATCAAGTTCGAACTTCACGACGTTTCGATCATTTTTGACAAAGTTATGGCACTTTGAACTTTGGTAATTTCCCCAACAGTTTTGCGGACGACAGACTGCCGGTAGGGGACATGTATTGCAGCGCAATACTCAGAATGCTTGTTTAACCAAGTTACACACCTCTCTTCCATCCCCCATTCCCTCCATAATTTGTTTTAGGAAAGATACCGTATAAGATACGTTCATGTTCTCCAGGGCTGAGATGATAGCACGATCAGGAGGTTGAATCCCCACACCGCTGTCGATCAGCAGTAGGACATTTTTCAGGCTGGAGAAGGTGGGCATAAAGACAGTAAATTGAGCCTCAGTGTGTGTCCACATAAATGCGTGCATAGTGGTGTGTCCATGTTAACGCATGTACGGTGTTGTCAATGCATTGACATGGTTATGAGATTGCAGTCACCGACGACGTACCTCAGATCCCTTAAATACCCTCAAATCATCTAAAGAAAATCCCTTAAAATCCCTTAAACCATATCTTATCAAATAAATCCCTTAAATACGATAGCCTTTTTAACCATCATGGGAAGCTATGCAAAGCTGACATTTCGGATGTTAGCCCTTCATCAGAGTAAGAGAGAAGGTTAGCGTACCTCTCAAACTGTTCGAACTGTCTGTCAAGGCAGACCCACTGTCTTGTTGAAATAGCCAAGTTAGAATGCTCTACCTGAAGTATTCTCCCACATCAGGTGCATGACATTTAGTCTCGCTTCATGCCAAGCTGCATCATGTGAAAGTCGGATAACTACAGAATGAGAAACTTTGCAATGGGCAAGTACAGGCCTAGGTACATTGGCAAACTTTATAAGTAACAACTAACCACAATAAATATATTGTAACGAATGTGGAAACGTTACAATGTGAACGTTACAAAAGTACGGTAACACCCTGTTAATGTAAATAATGGTCGCAGTCGGCGTCCTAGTTAATTGCATGAAACTTACACGCAGGTCACGATATATCTTTTAAATAGTGTATTTCCTTATTCCATGTAGGCTAAATATGTGTTTTCCCACTAGATTGACTTTGCATTGTATCAAACAAAATAAGCGTAGGCCCTTCCAATTTCCCCAAAACCTCCCTTCCAATTGCCTTCCGCATTTTGGGCGGTTTTCTTCAAACCACCATTGGCCACGAGGTAGGGTTGGGGAAGAAAGGCGTGTCTCCACCTCGTCATAAGAGGGAAGGAGTGAACCAGCCCTAACAGCCAATCAACACCGCGGTGAGCGACCCGGTAGGCGTGCCCTCGGAGCCGGCGGCTTGATTTCGCCCGAGGTGATAAAAGCGACTGTAAGGGACTGCTTTATGAGATGACTTGGAGAGGCCTTGGGAGATGAGCAAAGAGGCTGCACCAAGAGGTGAGATGCGAAACGCTCCAAGCCAAAGAGGAGAGGTACTCGGCAAGGAAACCAGCTTTGGAGAGACGCGCTGAAAGGAGGGAGACGGCCCCACCCCAAGAAGAGGAGCAGGTGTGCCGAACCAGCGCGTGACGTCTACCGCAGTGGATACACGACGGAGGGTTTCCCGCCAAAACCGCGAGGAATTGTGAACTGCGGCCTCCCGACCTTGCCTCCCTCTCAAGCAATCCATCTCAAGCCCTACCTGCCTGCAATATCCCCTGTGTAAGTGTGAACGTCCTGTCCTACTCGTTGTCTTGGGGCTAAGTAAAAATGAGTAGTGTAAGTTAACGATTCGCTGTGTTACTGCTTCTTCCATCCATTGCTTGTGTGTGTATAATAAAATCTGTTCTTCCTCCGTATTCTTCTTCTTCTTCTTTTTCATTCTCTTTCAGTCGCTTTAGAGATTTCCCGATTGAATATCTGTGGGGCGATCTGGTCAACGTCGGGTGGAATCGGGTTTTAATCGGGGAGTAACTGTTCGGACGCGGTTAAATACACCACCGCTCGGTCAATATAACATCTAAAAGCCGCGTCTGTAACAATATTCATTGATTAATTATTACTCTTTTGTTGGTCACGGGACACACAATGAACATTGCTGAGGCATTTGTTGTTGTCGAGTCAACAGTAGTGTTTGGCATAATGAGTCTCCACAGAGGATATTTTGTTGCCCTGTTCCAGGAAGCAGAGTTAACTCATACGGAGCCTCTAGTTATGACATGAAAACAAATACCTTTTGGTTCTCTTTGTGTTGCGGTTATTTTCTTTCAGGATCCTGCATTTTGCTGGGATGTTAGAATTCATTGAAGATATACCAGTGCAAAGTGATAGAAAAGGGGATCTCTTATTCTTCTTTAACAGCCTCAAATATTCCCACCTCATTGTGGGGTCGGCCGGAGGGGAAGGCCATGGCCTAATTCTTAATGGAATTGGCTCACAGGCCTGATGTTCAAAGATAGGAATTTGATCATGGTGCTGATGATAATTATCTTATTGTATCGTCCACCAACGACCAGTGGCGGGTCCTCTGGCTAAATCTCCATCTGAGGGACTGTACCCACACGGATGTCTTGCCCTGCCTGCGAAGTGCCAGAATGAGAGTTTACAGCTGGTTTGGGACTCAAATTCAGACTCGGCAGCTCAGAGGTGAGTGCAAATGAGTCCCAACTCAAATTCAGACTAGGCAGCTCAGAGGTGAGTGCAAATGAGTCCCAACTCAAATTCAGACTAGGCAGCTCAGAGGTGAGTGCAAATGAGTCCCAACTCAAATTCAGACTGGGCAGCTCAGAGGTGAGTGCAAATGAGACCCAACTCAAATTCAGACTAGGCAGCTCAGAGGTGAGTGCAAATGAGTCCCAACTCAAATTCAGACTAGGCCGCTCAGAGGTGAGTGCAAATGAGTCCCAACTCAAATTCAGACTGGGCAGCTCAGAGGTGAGTGCAAATGAGACCCAACTCAAATTCAGACTAGGCAGCTCAGAGGTGAGTGCAAGTGAGTCACAACTCAAATTCAGACTAGGCAGCTCAGAGGTGAGTGCAAATGAGTCCCAACTCAAATTCAGACTTGGCAGCTCAGAGGTGAGTGCAAATGAGTCCCAACTCAAATTCAGACTCGGCAGCTCAGAGGTGAGTGCAAATGAGTCCCAACTCAAATTCAGACTGGGCAGCTCAGAGGTGAGTGCAAATGAGACCCAACTCAAATTCAGACTAGGCAGCTCAGAGGTGAGTGCAAGTGAGTCACAACTCAAATTCAGACTAGGCAGCTCAGAGGTGAGTGCAAGTGAGTCCCAACTCAAATTCAGACGAGGCAGCTCAGATCAGATTTGGGTTTGTTGATCTGGAGAAAGCATTCGATAGGGTTCCACGCAAAGTATTGACATGGGCATTGAGGAAGTTAGGAGTGGAGGAATGGTTGATCAGAGTAGTGATGGCAATGTACAAAAGAGCACGCACAGCTGTAAGGACGAAGGACGGGAACAGTGGTGAGTTTGAGGTGAAGGTGGGAGTGCATCAGGGGTCGGTACTAAGTCCACTACTATTTGTAGCTGTGATGGAGGTGCTGGCTCAGAACGTAAAGGAGGGTTTACCGTGGGAGTTGTTGTATGCAGATGATCTGGTGTTGATTGCGGAAAGTATGGATGGACTGAAGGAAAAGATGAACAAGTGGAAGGAATGTATGGAGACAAAAGGTCTGAAGGTGAATATCGGAAAGACAAAGGTGATGGCAAGTGGTAAAGCATGTGGTGAGGTGGAAAGAACTGGGAAGTGGCCGTGTGCTGTGTGCAGGAAGGGTGTCGGAGTGAACTCCATTCAATGTACAATGTGTGCTGAGTGGGTTCATCAAAAATGTAGTGGTCTGAGAGGGTCATTTACCAGTGTGGCAGCTACATTCAAATGTAAGGTGTGCGCAGAGGGAGCTGCAGATGGAGGAAATGTTGAGTTGGATCTTGGAGGCGGCGTGAAGCTGGAAGGTGTGAAAACATTTTGCTACCTCGGAGACATGCTGAATGGAGAAGGTGGATCAGACTCGGCAACGGTTGCTCGAGTGAGATGTGCATGGAAGAAGTTTCGGGAACTGAGTGGCGTGCTGATGAGGAGGAGAGTGTCGCTGAAGCTGAAGGGAAAGGTGTATGCTGCATGTGTGAGAAGTGTTATGATTTATGGGAGTGAGACATGGGTAATGAACGTAGAGCAGCAACGAAGGCTGGAAAGGGTGGAAATGCGAATGGTTCGATGGATGTGCGGAGTATCGTTGAGAGAGAGGAAGACAAATGATGAATTGCGAAAGATGATGGGAATATTGCCTGTGATTGATGCTGTGAAGAGGAACAGGTTGAGATGGTTTGGTCATGTATTGAGGAAGGCTGAAAGTGACTGGTTGAGAAGAGTGATGGAAGTTAATGTAGAAGGAAGTAGAGGACGGGGAAGACCGAGAAAGACTTGGCTAAAGATGGTGGAAGAAGAAATGTGGGCAAGGGGGTTAACAAGGAGAGATGCAGAAAATAGGGCAAAATGGAGAAGATTGTCATGGGGACCGCAAGGCTAACCCCCGCTCTAGCAGGGAAAATGGCCTTAAAATGCATGTTGTTGTTGTTGTTGTTGCAGCTCAGAGGTGAGTGCAAATGAGTCCCAACTCAAATTCAGACTTGGCAGCTCAGAGGTGAGTGCAAATGAGTCCCAACTCAAATTCAGACGAGGCAGCTCAGAGGTGAGTGCAAGTGAGACCCAACTCAAATTCAGACAAGGCAGCTCAGAGGTGAGTGCAAGTGAGTCCCAACTCAAATTCAGACTAGGCAGCTCAGAGGTGAGTGCAAGTGAGTCCCAACTCAAATTCAGACGAGGCAGCTCAGAGGTGAGTGCAAATGAGTCCCAACTCAAATTCAGACTTGGCAGCTCAGAGGTGAGTGCAAATGAGTCCCAACTCAAATTCAGACTAGGCAGCTCAGAGGTGAGTGCAAGTGAGACCCAACTCAAATTCAGACTAGGCAGCTCAGAGGTGAGTGCAAATGAGTCCCAACTCAAATTCAGACTTGGCAGCTCAGAGGTGAGTGCAAATGAGTCCCAACTCAAATTCAGACTCGGCAGCTCAGAGGTGAGTGCAAATGAGTCCCAACTCAAATTCTGACTCGGCAGCTCAGAGGTGAGTACAAATGAGTCCCAACTCAAATTCAGACTCGGCAGCTCAGAGGTGAGTGCAAGTGAGTCCCAACTCAAATTCAGACGAGGCAGCTCAGAGGTGAGTGCAAGTGAGTCCCAACTCAAATTCAGACTCGGCAGCTCAGAGGTGAGTGCAAATGAGTCCCAACTCAAATTCTGACTCGGCAGCTCAGAGGTGAGTGCAAATGAGTCCCAACTCAAATTCTGACTCGGCAGCTCAGAGGTGAGTGCAAGTGAGTCCCAACTCAAATTCAGACGAGGCAGCTCAGAGGTGAGTGCAAGTGAGTCCCAACTCAAATTCAGACTAGGCAGCTCAGATATTGCAAATTATTTGCACAAAACGATCACTTGCTAACTGACGTCAAATCAATGTCATCTCAATCAGAAGTAAAACCCTTCTTGTACCTGTGCCTGAGCCAACAATTATTCACCAATTGAGGTAACTTTGTTACGTATTTACAAAATTCACCATGAGAGCTTTCATTTCAATACGGACGTCAACATTCATGGATGACACAGGTTAGCGAGCATACAGATTTGTGGATTATGGTACAGTACACATACTGCATGTAAAATACAAGTCTGTAAAGTATATTAACCTTGAAGGGTAGACTCAACGTACTTATCAGGCATAGACAAAAACAGCAGAAAATAGTAAAAGGAAAGGTTAGCAAACTGTAAAAAGGAAGAAGAAGAAGCCTGTTAGGTTGTATGGGAGTCATATAATGAGACAGTGATGAGCTGCGTTCTTGAAGGACTGGAGGAGAAAACGTGAAAGGATGTCATTCTTGTAGAAGAAAGGCGTTTGGGGGTGGAGAGGGGAGGGAGGGAGTACAAAGGAACGAAGGCGAATGAAAGCTTATGCTTAGGTTTAGCAACAAGAAATAGATTAGTGTATTAATGGATGGGGTGAAGAAAAGAATTGGATGCAATTGAAAGGTCACAAACTTGTCTGGGATGGCAGAGGTTTGTTTGCCAATCAGCTATTCTTTTCAAATGGTTTAATTGGTGATTACCTACCATGGTGGTTGGAGTCAAGCGACAGATGTGGGTGTGGTCCAGCAGCTGACCGACCAATAGGTGCACATTTATAAAAAAAATCGACCCCCAACAACAACAGCAACAACAGCAACGCGAAGCACTTGTAGACCTGCGACATGTCGCAGGTAAAAAGACGTATACACGTACTGTATTAAGGGAGTTTTTACAGATTCTTACAGTAATTATTTGTTTTACCAATGTGATATACAGTGCGTATCAAAAAAAAGGTAATCCGAATTCAAGGGGTTAATATGCAAAGGTTATTTAGTTTGACAATTTACATGTGGTTTACCAATTATGAAGAGATCCTCAGGTTTCCATTGATACCTTCAATGCATCATTGCTGTCACACATGACCGAGTACATGTTCATTGAAAATGACAAGTTCAAATCGCATTTTTACAAGTTTGGCTAATCGGTGCAAGACAGTTTTAAATGGACGCATTACTTGTCAACTGCCAAGTTGATTACGTAAAATTGTTCAGCTGGTCGGTTGCGTCATCCTTTGTTTAAGATGGGTATTTAAGATGGGCCTACAGTGTATGGGTTTAGAGACAATCTGAGTCATTGAAAAGATGGTTCAACTTACGACTGAACAGCGGACCTTCGTGGTTACAACCTTTCACCAAACTGGAAGTTTGCAGCGAACTTATGATGCGTTCAGGGAACGTTTCCCAGAACGGGAGCCTCCAGCAGCCAAAACCATCTGGGCGAATGTTAGAAAATACCAAGAGCATGGCACTAGCCTCAACCGCAACAAGGGGAGTTCTGGTAGGAGGCGCACTGGGCGATCGGAAATGAACATTGCAGCAGTAAGGCAGCAAGTTTTGGAGCATCCTCGGGATACCAGCGCAAGACGAAATGGGACGGGATTGCCTTCGGCAACATTCAACCGAATCACAAGACTGGACCTCCACCAACATCCATATCGGATTCACATCCGGCATCAACTTACGCCAGGGGATTTTGCCAGGAGGCTGGTGCTTGCCAGATGGTTGATAGCACGCTGTGAAGCAGATGTCAACTTCCTGCGGTATCTCGTTATCGGCGACGAAGCTGCTTTCGCCATGGACGGCAAGGTCAATACCCATAATGTTCTTGAATATGCACCGACCAGACAACCCCCGGAATTTAATTTTGACACCAACATGAATCAACAAGTGGACTGTTTGGTTGGGACTTTGTGGAAGTGGTCAGGTGATTGGACCATTTTTCTTTCAAAGGAATGTCAATGGTAACAGGTATCTGCAGATGATCAATGATGAAGTTTTACCACAGCTGGAGGAGAACTTTGAGCGACAGGTTTGTGGCGTCGCCCCAGCACATCGTCTTATCGCTGTCCGAGATTGACTGAGGGAACTCTTTGGAGACCGAGTCATCGCCCTCAACCATGCAGTGGAATGGCTGCCAAGATCACCTGACCTCACACCATGTGATTATTTCCTTTGGGGACATTTAAAGAACAAGGTGTTCGTCACTCCTCCCCGTGATCTTGACGAATTGCAGGGCCGTATTCGACATGAAGTGGATGCTTTGCGCAATGACCCGGCTATGGTGAGACGAGCAGTTCAGGCATGCTCCGCCACTGTGAGCTTTGTGTTGAAAGGGGAGGTGGACATGTTGAAGGTGTGGGTGCATAAAGGCCAATCATTCCTGAGAAAAGTTCACATCTGACGTTCATTTTGAACCAATTATCTTGACTTGAATTGATTAGCCAAACTTGTAAAAATGCGATTTGAACTTGTCATTTTCAATGAACATGTACTCGGTCATGTGTGACAGCAATGATGCATGGAAGGTATCAATGGAAAGCTGAGGATCTCCTCTTAATTAGTAAACCACATGTAAATTGTCAAAATAAATAACCTTTGCATATTAACCCCTTGAATTCGGATTACCTTTTTTTTTGATACGCACTGTATTTCTTATCCGTGGCATTTACCTTGAAAACCCGTGAACCACTAGGCTTGAGCACAACCATTGGCACACATTGTCACTAGTTTGGGATGCCGCCAATGGCATTGCTAATTATAGTGTACTTCCTATAGGATATTGGCAATGCTCTGTTGATTTATTCGTTTCAAAAAATGACGGTCACAAAATGGCAAAAACCACAGAAGCACAACCACCTGCGAATCTAAAATGAGAATGAAGGCTCAGAGGTCTGACATTTTGAATACAGAGAGCTCTTCAAATAGTACAAAGCAGGTATGTATTATGAGGCTTATAGGAGTATACAATTTGACAGAGAGGGCGGTGTGGGGAGAGTGATGGATAGAATAATCCAAGGGGAGGGCTTTGGGAATGCATAGAAGGGGAGACGACAGAGAGGAAAAATCAGCGGGTGAGAGGGAGTATGGTGGGTATCGCTGAGGCACAGGCCTGCAAAAATAATCTGCAATACCTATAGCTATGCGAGTCCTATTATGATGCACTCGATGAGATACACCTTGAAAAGACGAGCAACATTCATCTGAAAAGCGTTTGTTCTTCCTTGGCTCCACTCAGCAACCACAACGTGAACAGGTTCAGCATTCACCTGCCTTTGTTCTGATCACCTCACGCTGTGGCATCTGTAGTCCTCTGGGCTTTGCAGTTTGGGGGTATTGACCCGAGTAGTGCTCTATTAACCCGCATAGTGCGTCGTGCTCGTTTTGTCTACTCCCACACTTTGCATACGCAAGATGGACAAGACTTCGCTCCTTTGACTTCTTCCCTATTTTTTGCAAATAAAGGGAACAAGTTATGTTTGCATGATGGTGCAATGGTGCATGTCCCCCACCACTTCCCCCCCCCCCCCCCATAAATCCCCCTACCAATAACATATTCGATCCCTGCAGATGTTCTGCCATAGTCCATGCCATGTTTGGAGGGTACTGTAGTGCTTTGCTATGACCTTTTTGAGCTCTATCTCCATCAGACTTTATTGTACTTTATGAATTTGTAGTATCAAACCTATTTACCGAAGGTGGATGATGTTTTCACCCCTGTCTGATTGTCTGCCTGTCTGTCTATCTGTGAACAAGATATCTCAAAAAGTTGTGGACGGATTCGGAGGAAATTTGGCAGAGATGTAGTGTATGTGACAAGGACGAAATGACTAGATTTTGGTGAAGATCCGGATTCGGATCCGGCTACTAGAAATTTTTAAAGTGATTCTTCACCATTGGGGGATAGGGCTAAAAACGATACATAGCAGGATATCTCAAAAAGTTATGGACGGATTCGGAGGAAATTTGGTGGACCGGTTGGGTGTGTGACAAGAACGAATCGATTCGATTTTGGTGAAGATCTGAATATGAATTTGGATACGAGAGTTATTTGATTTTTTAAAAGTGATTCTTCACCATTGGGAGATGGGGCCAAAAACGATACATAGCGGGATATCTCAAAAAGTTGTATACGGATTTGTACGAAACTTGGTGGAGAGGTTAAGTGTGTGACAATGACGAATATATTCAATTTTGGTGAAGATCCAGATCCAGATCCGGCCAGTAGAATTTTTAAAGTGATTCTTCACCATTGAGTGATAGGGCAAAAACCGATACATGGCACGATATCTCCAAAAGTTATGGACGGATTTGGATGAAACCTGGTGGACAGGTTGGGTTATCTGACAAGGATGAATTGATTCGATTTTGGTGCAGATCTGATTGTGGATTCGGATACGAGGATTATTTGATTTTTAAGTGATTCTTCACCATCGAGAGATAGGGCGAAAAGAGATATATATCATAATATTTAAAAAGTTATGGACGAGTTATGACTAAACTTGGTGGACGAGTTGGTTAGGTGACGGGAACAAGCCGATTACATTTTGGTTCAGGTCCAGATCGAGCCTATCAGGGTTACAAAACAAAACAAACATAGGTATAGCCTGGTGTTGGCTTTGCGGTTAGGGTGCGGCTTGGGATCCTAGGATCCTGGGTTCGAATCCCGGTCGATCGCTGAATTAACGCCAGGGTGGTTGACTCAGCCTGTCATACTTCTGAGGTCGGCAAATTGAGTACCAGCTCACTGGTAATTCCTTGTGTGTCGCAAGAGGCGACCAACAGAGTTGGTGGCAGGAAGGGAATCCGGCCGTAAAACATTGCTTCAAAAAGGGGACCACGGTGCCCAAAAAAGGACCAACCCCTGCTCTGCGGGGAAAAATGGCCTCTAAAGGTGGTTTGGTTCCTGGTGGAGGCATGTGCTCTACCGAGTACGGTGACAGCCTTGATTGTGTCCTTTCCTTGTGTTTCTAATGCAGGGATTTCGTCTCATGGCTTTTGCTCTTTGGACCATCGTGCAGGTTATGTTTTAGAGGCAACCTTACCTAAAAATATTCTTTTAACGGCTGACAGAGCAGTCTTCTTTAACATCCTTTAAATGAACCATAAAACACAGCATGTCACAAACTACAGCAAAGTCGACTACCCCCTCCCCCCCACCTCTTGACTACAGTTTGTCCATTTACTTCATATCTGCTGGAGAGTTGATTTGCAGTATCATTGTTTGGGCCTGCTCATTTCCTTGGCATGATGTTGAGGGCAGTTTCTTTTTGGCAACCCGGGCCCGCTCGGGCATAGCGGCGTGCCATAAAACTCATTGCAAGTTTCAATAAACTTCTATATTTAGCACACCGAGCTAGGTACATGTGGTATACCTTACAGAAAGGTTAAAAATAAAATAATAAACAATGAGGTGGAGTCACGTAGCCACCGTTTGGAAGGGAATAAGCTCAATAGCATCAGTGTAGAAGCAAGATGTAATCCGAGTCAAATCCAGTAAACGATTAATCAAGTCCACGGGTTCACACAGGTTCTGTTCATTGTAGCGGGACTCGCATGCATTCTGTGCTGGATGAGGATTAGCATAAGGGGAAGCAGCTTCCCATGAAGGCAGGACGCATATCCCTGGTGCTTACCTCTGCCTGTTCTTCAGGTACACAGATACCATCGCTGTGAAGTCAATGGGTGCACGGTACCCATAGCCAGGAGCATCAACCAGGAGGAAGGAACGACCGACGCGAAAGAAATTCAGCTTTTTCGTGTGTCCCTACAATGCCCAAAATCAGAGGATCAGGAAGTGGGCAGGAACAGGCAACATGAACAAAAGATCCAGAGCAAAATGTGCTCGCAAATAAAATGTTCGAGATTCCGTGAACCGAATGCCTTATGGTATTGTGTTTAAAATGAGTCGTTGAAATCATATATAGAAAACGGTGCAGTTAAAATACAAATCGGTGATGCAACCAAGTATTGTAATAACTGATCTCACGATACAACCCCATAACCATTCATTTATGCCAATTACACGTCTATTAAACTGATAAAACCACCTGCTAAGTAATCAAAACTCCCATACTGGCTCACTTACATTGAATATAGGACATGTGTAATAACTTAATATGTTCAATAACTCTAATAAGTATTGGTTGCCATTTTAAGCTGGTGCATCGGCTTCCCATCTTGTTCCCCAAGAGGTGATCAAGTCCAAGGCTCCCCATGTTATCAGGATTTCCAGCAGGAAGTAGAGTCCCAAAGTTTGCTTCTATCCCACCATGGCCAGGACAGTGCACTCTGTTTTCTATCACCTCACTTTGTCCTTAACTCCAGCTCCCTTCCTCCCCCCAATGTCGCACACTGTCCTCCAGACACACACACACACACACACACACACACACACACACACACACACACACACACACACACACACACACACACACACACACACCCTCCATTCCCTCTTGATTCTCTCGTGTGTGGAGCCAACTCCCTGTATCAGTTGTAGCTCGTGGAGCCAACTCTTCCCACCCCCTCCCAGTACTTCAAGAGTGCTGTCCATTGTCGCTCAAGCTTTCTCCCATACTCACCGATGCTCTCTTCTACTCTCATTGACCCTTTGATCTTCAGTCAACCTGCAAGTCTGCTGTCCTCCGTCATTTAGCTCTCTTCGATGAGCCCAGATTTCTAGATTTAAAAATAAATTTCACTAAATGTGTTTCAAATGAAAAGTTTATGTATCGACAAAAAAGGTAATTATGTCGATGTTTTCTCAATTTTGAACATAATACATTTGACCATAATCCAGTGTAGGCTTGTCAAAAACAGTTCAAAGAGTGAGACAACTGGACGTTAAGTGGAGGATAACACTGTGGACGACCAAATGAGATGCAGATCTTGTTCTACAAAAATTTTCTCTTTACACGAGAACGACACGCGTGGAGTGCATAGTCTCACCTCGCACGTTCATTCTGAACACAAATACCATCATTAACTAAACCCGCTACTATTATGGCCCACTACTACTATTATGGCCCACTACTACATCCATGCTCCCTATTATGTCACAGTTTCTTGGCAAGGATTATTATCATAAATTTAATTCTTCGCTCACATCGAGTCATATATCAGATATATGACGTTTCAGATTTTTCGGATAAGAATGTAAATTCAACCAATTATGGTTGAATACCACTTCAACCATAGCATCTTCATTATCACCCTATGTACCCCATGGGGAGTTGATGAGACATGTGCCAAGTTTAAAAAAAAATTCATTGGACAGTTTCAGAGAAAATGATGCCCAAATTCTCTCCTTTAATCCAATGTGGCTGCCATACCATGTGACATATCACGTCAGAGTTAAAAATAATATATTATCCATGGGAAGTCCCTCATATATTTTACGTTTTGCATTGATCTGGCCTTAAAATGCATGTTGTTGTTGTTGTTGTTGTATTGATCTGACATGAGGTTCGCTGAAAAAAACATTTTTAAAGCTACAAGGAGAAAAAGACATAAAATGTCAGAGCCACCGTGGTTTTAGTAATTTTGCTGTACGGAGTTAAAGGCCACCAGTCGAGCATCTTTGGTCGGATAAGAAAATAAAATGTTCTGCATATGTATACTCTTGTGTATTGTCTTTGTGCCAAGTTTGAACAAAATGGGTCCACGTATGTCTGAGAAATGGTTGGGGCCATGTGTAAGTAACAAAATGGCCACCAGTCGGCCATCTTGGATCTGATCTTGAAACAAAATGACGTACATATATGTAAGCCATCATTCATTATCTGCATGCCAAGTTTGAACAAGATCGGTAAATGCATGTCCAAGAAATAGTTGAGGACGTGTTCAATACCGGTTTTTTTTTTAAACAACTAAAATGGTCGCCAGTTTACCAGTTGGCCATCTTTGATCATATCGCAAAATAAAGTGAGGTGCACATGTACGCCATCATGTACTGTGCTTTTCCCAAGCTTGAACAAAATCAGACCATGCATGTTCAATAAATGGTTGAGGACACATTTAAATAACAAAATGGCCACCAGTTGGCATATGTATATCATCATAATTTGTCTTTGTGCCAAGTATGAACAAAATCGGTCCATACATGTCTGAGATATAGTTGTCGGCAGACACACTGAAGCACGGACGAAACCCAATCCATAAGCCTCGGTTTTGGATCAAGTCCATCGGGTCTACAAAAAATGTATAGATCCAGACATGCACAGACAGACAGACACAAACAGGGGCAATGCAATAATCTCGCATCCCCTTTCGAGCGAGACTAATAAGCAAATCCAATGCAGTTAAAGTGCAGACGGTGCATTAACAGGGCTTCAAGCAATTGTACTATAATCTCATATCATCCCCCATCCCTACTTGCAATATTTTCTACCCCCATTAACCCTACCCAATTTAACCTAACCCTCTTCTTACATGCTACGACTGTTTATTTTGTCTCTCTGTCTGGCTCCTTCTCCTTCTGTTTTCTGTTTTCTGTCTCTGTCTCTGTCTCTGTCTCTGTCTCTGTCTCTGTCTCTGTCTCTGTCTCTGTCTCTGTCTCTGTCTCTGTCTCTCTCTCTCTCTCTCTCTCTCTCTCTCTCTCTCTCTCTCTCTCTCTCTCTCTCTCTCTCCCACTTCGTTAATTCCCTTGCTTATTGTGTGCAACTGTTGCCCCACTGTTAGTTTCTTGCTCGTTTACCCTCCCTGTCACCACGCTCTTCCATGAACCTTGATATTGTATAAAATAAGAAGTATTTAAGCACTCTCTGTGTGACACGGCAGCCCTGAGATTTCTACTACAGTAAGTAACACCATATGGAACCTTGCTTGGAAGCCTGAAGTGACACATTAAGAAACAAGACAAACAACACAGCAGGAATATTTCCAGGTAATCAGGACGTTGCACCGCTTTGATAAAACAATAAAAATGAAATAGCTACAAAGATTTATTACATCTAACAAATATGGACCCATCTGTTGGGTAGTCTTTGATAGCAGGTTCTGCGCTGACGAATGAATCTCATGACAATACTGGATGATATGGCACAGAGCTTTCATAGTGGGAGTCAATAGGAAACACCAAATTTGGTCAAGGTGCCAGTACACAATGGCCTACTATATTTGAAACACTCCATGGGATATTTAACGTCCAACAGCAGCGAACGCTGGCAGATGGGACCCCAGTTTAACATCCCGCTGAAAGGCGATACTCAACAATCAAACCCAGACGAGGCAGATCAAAGCTCAAATGGAAATAAACAACTGAGAGGCGATTGTTACATCTGAGATCTCCTTTCAATTCCAACAAGCACCTACTGCTAATCACAAGCACAGTATCTGCTAACTACTTCACATATCTTCATCATATATATATCTATACAGACTTGGCATTTAATATGGAATTTTTTTTTTTGTGGGGGTGAACTTACTTTTCAAGATGACTTAGAACCAAAAGTTCATTGGAATTATGTTGAAATTATTCTAGATTTTGTTAATGTGACCTTTAAAAGAAACAAAAACCACATTTGACATTTCGAAGCAAATAAATTGATCCTTGAAAGTGATGTAAATTGATATCGAACTCAATTCACGGACAGTACTGTGTTAAACTTCTGTACGTTTTCCAGAAGTATCTTTATTTTGCACATTAGCCAAAAAAATTTTCAACAAAAACAAAAGTTAAATTATGACTTGGATTACGGACAGTAAAATTACAGTTCAGTACTTCGTGTAACCCCCACGAGCATTCAGGAGAGCACGTACACGTTGAGGCATGCTGCTCACGAGATTTGCCAAGGTTTGGACAGGAATAGCTTGCCATGCAGTGACAATAGCCTGCTGCAATTCACGCACAGAGGCAGGCTGCTGGTCCAAGTTGTCGATTTGACGCGTTAATTCTGCCCACAAGTTCTCTATCGGATTCATATCCGGAGACATGGCAGGCCACCCCATATGCTCAACACCACGGTCAGCAAGAAAGTGTTGGATCATGCGAGCACGATGAGGCCGTGCATTGTCATCTTGGAAGACAAAGTTTCCTCGAAAGGCTGCACGAGCAAATGGAAGCAATGTTTCTTCCAGAATGGCCCTGTACTTGAACTGGTTCAGGTTTCCATTCAGAACAACCAGGTCAGTTTTGCCCCCTGCATGAAAAGCAGCCCAAACGGTCACCCCACCACCTCCAGCTTGGACTCTTGGCACTATACAATCTTCGTTGTGGGCTTCATGCACTTGTCTGCGCACTCGGACGCGGCCATCTTGACAATAGACCAGAAATCTAGACTCGTCACTGAAGGTCACGTGATTCCACTGTCCTGGCTGCCATTGACGGTGCTCTCTGGCCCACTGCAATCGGCGCTGGCTGTGTTGTCTGGTCAGGTGTGGCTTTCTCATGGAACGCCTGCCACAATAGCCTGCTTGAACCAGTCGTTGGTTTACTAGCCTTCTGGATACAGGCACATTTGTCAGTTGATGCCACTCAGCCCTAAGCCGATTAGCTGACTTGGTATGGCCATTGCAGACTAACCGGTGCAGCTGGCGATCATCTCTCCTTGTGGTTCTGCGTGGACGTCCTGGCCTCGGTATTGGAGTAGGGACACCCCTCTGAGCATTTCGTTTCAGGATCTTTGACACCTGACCTTGAGTGATGCCATACTGCCGAGCAATAGCACGCTGTTTCATGCCAAAATTTCGTAAAGCCACCACTCCATGACAAACAGCATTGTCAAGTTGACGGACCATCTCCAGAGGAAGCGGCAATAACTTTTGTAGACGTGCAGCAGTTGTTTTCCACGAATACAGAACGCAACAACCCTTATATACCTGATTGTGAAGCCAGTCGTCAAATGTACCTGTCCTTACATTTTGTCACGCCACCTGTGATATAATCCTGTTATTGACTTCTTGCTGCGAAAGACAATCAGTGACATGGTTCTTTCAACAAAGACATCACCGAAGGGTAAAATAAACTCACCAGAATGATATACTGAGTTCAGAAAGTAAACCCAAGTCAAGAAAAAAAAAAATTCCATATTAAATGCCAAGTCTGTGTATATATATATATATATATTGTTACGGACGCGGTTGAAGATGTTATTTTGACCGAGCGGTTGGTATTACCACGACCGAACAGTTATTCCCCTAACTAAAACCCGATTTACCCCAAGCTTTGGCCGGATCGCGCCACCGCTATTCAATCGGGAAACCTCTAAAGCGACCGAACGAGAATGAAGAAGAAGAAGAAGTACGGAGGAATAACAGGATTTATTAAGTATTTTCACAAGCCAGAGCAACGAGAGCAATCGGTTATATTCAGCGAATGGAAGGAGCAGATACACAGTGAATCGTTAGCTTATACTATTCACTTTACTTAAAAACCCCAGGACAATATTCAAGACAGACGACGTTCACACTTACACGGGGGATATTGCAGGCAGGTATGGCTTGAGGATGGATGGTTGTTTTGGGAGGCAATGGAGGGTCCAGCATGGATTGCTGCCTGGCGCGTCCTTTTCGTGGCCTGCGGCCCCTTAGCTGCCCCCTTAGCTGCAGCGCAGCTGGTCGCACGATGGCTCGCACACACCTGCTCGTTCAGGCGTCTTCCTTCTCCCCAGCAACAACGAGCGACAGCAAGCAAGAGACGGGGTCAGAGCAAGAGAGTGGAGTGCGTCCCGTGGCGGCTTATATTGGTTTCTCACCGAACCTTCGCGCACTTTCTCGGGGGTTCCCGCTCCGCCCTCTCTTAGCCAAACCCCTTGTTCTGGGTTGGATGAGCGGGGCCGCCTTACTCCTCCCCCCCCTATGACGAGGGGGGCGACCCGTCTTCTCTAGCCACTCCCCTTGTTCGTAATGGCCGCAAATGGCGAAAACCGGTCAGCAGCTGCAGGTAAGGCGCCGTCACGTTGCACAGCAGTTCAGTACTGCAATAAACGGTTGCTGTCAAAGCTCAAGTGGGGGAATCCCTGGCACTTGAGCTGCCATGGATCATCGGAGGGGCCTACGCTTTATTTCGTTTGATGCAATGCAGAGTCAATCTAGTGGGAAACACATATTTAGCCTACATAGAATAAGGAAATAAACTATTAAAAAAGATATATCGTGGCCTGTGTGTAAGTTTCATGGAATTAACTAGGAGGACGGCTGCGACCATTATTTACATTACGAGGGTGTTACACACAACAAAACCATACTTTTCACATTCGTTACACTTTCTCCAAAATTGTTACACTTCTCAAAACCGTTACACTTCTCAAATTCGTTACACTGCACCCTCCTTTCTTCAGGCCCGTGCTCGGGCCTACAAAACTTTAACTTAGTGTGACACGTAGGTGTAATTCCCTCTACAATTAACCTGACCCTGAGTGTGACGATTTTAAAATACAAATAAGTATGTCCCCCTATTGCATTGCACCCTGTCTAACAGACTCAAGCCCACAGCTAACCGAATTACGGAATTGTTCTCAAACTATACATTTACGGTGGGGAGCATTATTTACAGTGACGTTATTTCTTATTTACAACGCAACCCAGGACCTGTGTTTTTTTTTCTTTTTAGGGAACAAGAAAAAGAAATTCCTGTTGGGAGGGAGGAGACAGCACGCATTGCATCAATGCACCAGTACCAATACCACCAAAGCACCCAAAAGCACCAAAAGCACCGCAAAGCACCAAAAGCACCACTCGGTGCACAGTCACCACGGTTCATAATCAACACAACAAAACAACTGGTGGTGGTCTTCTCTTTCTCTGCTGGGCCGATGTTCTTCCCGACGTCTTCTGGCTTCATGCGGCCTACTTGGAAATAATAAAAAGCACAACTTGTGTTCATTTTTATTTAGGGCCTCAGGGGCCAACTAAGGGTGGTCCACCTGTTTGGCATAGGTGCCACCTTACCGAGGTCCGCAAGCAAGATTCCCTGGCCACTATGGCCGGTCTCCAACAGAGGTGCCCTGCCCCAGAACCTGGGGTCCATCAAGTGGTCCTTGGCCGCAGAACAGCGGTCCATAAAGTGGTACATCAACGCAATGCATGCTGGTTCTGAGAATCTCGTGCGCACAATGGCCATCTCACGCACGCTCCCCTCGGCGCCCAATGGCGCACAGGTCCTCAAGTGGGAGACAAAAGGGGGGAAGACAAATGAGCGAGGGGTAAGGTCACAAGGGTACACGTCAATAAGGGCAATGCAGGGTGAAGTGCGTACGGAGAGCGAAGTGAGAAAAACTCGTCCCGACCGTACGTCACCCCCCCCTGTCACCTACACTACCCTTGCTCTTACCCCATATTTACAACAATTTACACCTTTACAAATCCGTCGCTACTGTCACGTCTTCCCCTTATTTCCCATACCAAATTCGTCACCACAATCCCACTATCCAAAATTTGCCATCATCAATTCATCATCAATCCTCATAAGGAGGAAGAGATGGAACATCAAGCACAATGTCACACCCACGTCATGATGCGTCTCACAATCCAAAACATTTGCATCAAAAATAATTAAACATGGCATGGTGCGGAGTACCTGTCACCTCAGGTGAGTGGATGCAGATGGTGCGAGGAGACTCCAATCCTAACTATCCTCTAAATGACTTTAACACACTTTACACTACCCAGGGTCTTTCCCTGCCAATCCATTGGCCAACTTACACTATGGGTTCTAAAAACCAAATTCCCATTGACCAAACTGTGGTGCTTCTCAATTTGGGGTCTCACTCCCCCGATTCATCTCCCGGTGCCCTTGCACAATTTCTGGGCTGTGACGTGTAGCTCTCCCAGCAGGTCTACCCACCTGCACACCTCCACCACTGCAGTTGCCTCCCGAGCTTACCTGCTCCTCACCCTAACCTATCTAACTGGGGAAGGCCCCTCCTGGCTCTGTCACCCCTTGGTGCCCTCTGGCACTGGGCTACCCGGGTCCGTCCTCCGGATCCTCGGGCCCCATCCACAACTACCGGCTCCCAGAGCCCACCTGCGGCCTCACCTGGCCGACATCCTCACAGTGGTGGAGTGCCCAAACCAACTACACACACTAACAGGCTACACGCCCAGCCATTTCCACAACACTAATGCACCCATCCAAACATCATTCTTCCACTCGCACCACAGCTGCCAATATCCAACCACAATTTACCTATACCCTCTACCTAACACTTACACTACCCGCCCCGGGTATCCGTGATGGGGGTCCACTCTTCCCCCATTCACACCTTCGCACCATCCACTCCACTCCATAGTTTCCATCCTACTCACTCCACGACCATCCATTCCAATACTCCATATATTCCACACTCCATGTCTTCCACACAACCATTTATTCCATACACCTGTTGGTGCACACCTGTGCACTCACACCTGGTGCCACCTGCACCCTCCTTCCTTCCTGGACCATTTGGTCAACACCACACACAATCACCTTCACTCACTCATACACTGCTCCATCCACCTGTTCAGTTGCACACCTGTGCAATCACACCTGTTCAATCCTCAAACACACGGCATCATCTCATCTAACTGTTGCCCTGCTAACCTAGTGCTCCCCGTCTTCCCTTTAAACTAAGCACATACGACGTCATTATAATCCACTCTACTCTACCTGCGTCCCCACTACAGGTGTCATTGTCACTAACTAATCTTAACGTTACCTAATGTCATCTTCTAGGGCCCTACACACAATATCCTAACCCACCCGGGCTAGTTTTCACTGCCATACACCCCATAAGCTAGTGCTCCTTTGCCCCCCGTTTGTGAGGGATGACAGAGTTGCCATCCCACCACATCGGGGAGGTCCTACTATCAATTTGGCACACCAAATTTCAGCCAATCAAAAATTTTGCCAATCATCTGCCAATCACCGTACCAATCATCAAATTTCGCCTTTTTCTAATTTTGGGTCCAAAACACTAACCTCATCACTCGTCTCCTTATTAGATCCTCTCGGTGCGCCAATTCCCTTCTAAAGCTCGGCTTCGTACAGCCGAGCAATGAATGCGGGTTGTTTTGTGCCAGCGGCTGGATACGTCCCGCATTCGGGGCAGGGGCGGGGGCTTACCTGGGCCGAGATCCCACGCACCACCTCGGCGTGGAGCCATCCAATGTCCCGATCTCGACCTGCCGGCACGTCTCAACAAAAAGTGGTCGCCATGACGACCCTTCCTATCGAGCTGCCCGCTCCGCCTAGTTGAGCACGGACGCGGCCGTTCCAAGCGAGGCCCAGCGTGGATCACGTATGGCGGTCCTTTCGAACCCGCCGTGGCTCGGATCCCCGCTGGTCCTCGCGGCACGCGAAGCCCGGCACGCACCGAGGGCTCGACTCGGCTAAAAGTCGCTCTAACCGCTAACCCGGTTACCGTCGATGCCTCACCTGCATGCTTACACGCATACGCTACCCCTTTCTTGCTCATACCTCCAGCTGTTCCCATGCTCCTCGTACCTTACCTTTCCTTACACACCTCGGTACACTCATTCCGCTCACAGACTTGGTCACACACCTGACCACCGAACACCTTGGTACACATTCGTCGCTCGCACACCTCACCAACACACCTCTTCGCGCCCCCTCCTCGGTCACCTCCTCTGTGACAATCACAGGTGTGCTCTCACTCGCACACCCAACCACGTGCCTCACGACCAACTCAAGTGTGCATTCCCACACACGCTCTACCATTCCAGGTGTGCATCCTTCCATTCCAGGTGTACATCCTCGCTCACCTGTCACAACCAACTCACGCTCCGTGTCACTCTCACTACTCTCACCTCCACTCTCGGTCGCGCACTCACCCTTACTCTCGACAGCGCACTCTTTCCTCATGCACCTGTCCGTTACACACCTTTCTCGCACACACTCTTGCGCACACTCTCCCGTTACACCCTCTGTAACACTCACCACAGGCGTGCATTCCCCCTTACTCTTGACAGCGCACTCTTTCCCCGTGCACCTGTCCGTTACACACCTTTCTCGCGCATCCTCTTGCGCACACTCTTTCGTTACTTCCTCCGTAACACTTACCACACCGCGCTTCCATGTACCCCCTCGCACACGCGCTACGACCGACTCACTCTCGACAGCACACTCACTGGTCGGCGCGCACTTTTTCCTCACACACCCCATGGTCGGACATTCTCGCACACCTCTTTTTTCGCACACCTGACCTGTCACACACTTCACCAACGGCCTCTCACGAACACCCGGATCCATAGCAACCCCCAAGCCGACTGAAGCTTTCCTCACATCATATACATTGCCGAATATTTCGCCACTCACCTTGGCACCTCGTCTCCGCACCTCTTTTGCCACCTGCAACTCTTTATTTGGTTAGTGAGCAGAACATCATGAGTTGAGCACCGACCTTGTACCAATTCCATTACCTCCTCCTTTATTTCTCTCTTAGTTTCTGTCCGTCTCTTCTTAATTTCACTCACCTCTTCTTCCACTTCCTCTAATTTTTGCTTCACCTCTTTTATTTCCCGGTGCGTCTCCTCAAGTTCGTCCTCTAAGGCTACCGTGACCGTCTCTATGTGCATCCTCACCTGCCGGTCCTTTGTCTCCATTACTTCTGTCACCTCATCCAACCTCATTGTCAGTCCCTCACGTACCATCTGACATTGCCTCTGTGTCGCTATTAAGTCATTTTTAATTTCTTTTTGTGTCGCCTTTAACCCTCCTAGTACCGCAGTGTTCTTTTGAACCTGCTCCACTAACTCCGTCTGTCCCTCTGTCAGCTGTTCCACCTCCTCTGTCAGACCCTCTATTCCCCCCTGTAACCTAGCCGTATTATTCCTCACCTCTTTCTCCATACGCTTCTCACCTCGCTTTACCTCCTCGCGTAGCCCCGAAACCTCCTCACTTACACCTCGTCGTATCCCCTCTTTCATCTCCTCCATCTCTTTTGTAGATGCCACCCTCATCTGTCCCAATTCATCCCTCTGAGCATCCAGTTTACTTTCTAACCCGATTTGCACCTCCTCTATCTGGTTCCCCATTCGTTTGATTTCCCGGGCAGACTGTTCCCCTATTTCCCGCAATTTGTCTTCCATCCTATTTTCTAACCCCATTAACCCATTTTTCACCTCTTTTATCCCATTGTCTAACCCCTCTAAATTATTGTCTAACTTCCCAAATTTCTTGTCTAACCCCGTAAAATTATTGTCTAACCCCTCACCGGTACCCCTCGCTTCGTCCCTCATTACCCCCAATTGCTCACTCTGAGCATCCATCCGGTTCCCCATTTGTCCCATTTTTGCTTCTAGCCTGTCCATACTGTCGTTCTTTTTCTGTACTTCTGCCATAAAATGGGCCATGAAGGCTCGCAAGTACCCTGGCATCTCGGGCGCGGCTAAATTTGGTGCCGCAATAACCATGTGCGCGAGGACGCCATCTTGTGCGTCTGATACCTCGTGCGCGAGGCCGCCATTTTGTGCGTCTGATACCCCCTCAACCGCCTCCTCATTGCTCCCCTCCATTTGATCCTGGGTTACTCCTAACCCCTCTATCTCCCCCACCGACATCCGATCGCCTTGACCAGCCATGGCGCGATTTCAAAATTCGGGTTTTTGTAAAACAAAAGCAAATTTCGGCTACTTTGTAATTTTGAGCGCGTGAAACGCTTCAGGTCCGAATCCGACACTTCTGACACCAATTGTTACGGACGCGGTTGAAGATGTTATTTTGACCGAGCGGTTGGTATTACCGCGACCGAACAGTTATTCCCCTAACTAAAACCCGATTTACCCCAAACTTTGGCCGGATCGCGCCACCGCTATTCAATCGGGAAACCTCTAAAGCGACCGAACGAGAATGAAGAAGAAGAAGAAGAAGTACGGAGGAATAACAGGATTTATTAAGTATTTTCACAAGCCAGAGCAACGAGAGCAATCGGTTATATTCAGCGAATGGAAGGAGCAGATACACAGTGAATCGTTAGCTTATACTATTCACTTTACTTAAAAACCCCAGGAGAACATTCAAGACAGATGACGTTCACACTTACACGGGGGATATTGCAGGCAGGTATGGCTTGAGGATGGATGGTTGTTTTGGGAGGCAATGGAGGGTCCAGCGTGGATTGCTGCCTGGCACGTCCTTTTCGTGGCCTGCGGCCCCTTAGCTGCCCCCTTAGCTGCAGCGCAGCTGGTCGCACGATGGCTCGCACACACCTGCTCGTTCAGGCATCTTCCTTCTCCCCAGCAACAACGAGCGACAGCAAGCAAGAGGACGGGGTCAGAGCAAGAGAGTGGAGTGCGTCCCGCGGCGGCTTATATTGGTTTCTCACCGAACCTTCGCGCACTTTCTCGGGGGTTCCCGCTCTGCCCTCTCTTAGCCAAACCCCTTGTTCTGGGTTGGATGAGCGGGGCCGCCTTACTCCTCCCCCCTATGACGAGGGGGGCGACCCGTCTTCTCTTGCCACTCCCCTTGTTCGTAATGGCCGCAAATGGCGAAAACCGGTCAGCAGCTGCAGGTAAGGCGCCGTCACGTTGCACAGCAGTTCAGTACTGCAATAAACGGTTGCTGTCAAAGCTCAAGTGGGGGAATCCCTGGCACTTGAGCTGCCATGGATCATTGGAGGGGCCTACGCTTTATTTCGTTTGATGCAATGCAGAGTCAATCTAGTGGGAAACACATATTTAGCCTACATAGAATAAGGAAATAAACTATTCAAAAAGATATATCGTGGCCTGTGTGTAAGTTTCATGGAATTAACTAGGAGGACGGCTGCGACCATTATTTACATTACGAGGGTGTTACACACAACAAAACCATACTTTTCACATTCGTTACACTTTCTCCAAAATTGTTACACTTCTCAAAACTGTTACACTTCTCAAATTCGTTACATGCCATATTCCATATTATTCTATGCCATGCCAAACATGCCATACATTATTCCATGCCAAAATATTCCATATTAAATGCCAAGTCTGTGTATATATATATATATATATATATATATATATATATATATATATATATATATATATATATAAAAACCACCTTTAGAGGCCATTTTTCCCCGCAAAGCGGGGGTTGGCCTTTTTCGGGAACTGTGGTTGTTGTTGTTTTTTGGTCCCCTTTTTGAAGCAATGTTTTACGGCCGGATGCCCTTCCTGACGCCAACCCTTTTTGCCGCCTTTAACGACAAGCAGGGAATTACCAGTGAACTGGTACTCAACCGTAGCAATATATATATATAGCAATATATAGCTCGCCGTATTAAGTGTGGAAAAGTTCTCAGGAGATTGCGTCTGGCTCAATAGCACAGTGGGCTGTTGAAGCGTTATCAACGGAGGTCCGTGGTTCGAGCCCCGCATGGAGTGAGGATTTTTTCACACTTAGCCCCTCGCAGGAATTTGATTCCTGTTTATAAATATATATATAATATATATATATATATATATCTATATATCTATATATATCTATATATATATCTGCTGCTGCCAACCTCCTGTCCCTCCCCCCCCCCCCCCCCAATCCGGAACCAAACTCAGATCCTGGGGGGACAGGGCCTTCTCCATTCGCCGCTCCCACATTCTGGAACTCACTACCTCACACCATCAGAGACTCCTCCTCACTCACCACATTGAAATCATCACTCAAGACCCACCTGTTCAACACCACATTCAACCCCTGACCGTCTCTTCTCCTTCTCCTTCCTTTGTTTGGTTATTTAATTATGTATTTTTGTCTTTTTTGTCTTTGTTTTACGTACTATGTCAAAGCGTCTTTGGGTTTCTTGAAAAGCGCTATACAAAATAAATGTATTATTATAATATATATATATATATATATATATATATATATATATATATATATATATATATATATATATATATATATATAGAT